>NC_090237.1:12817500-12935000 GCF_024489055.1 Chanodichthys erythropterus | reverse complement strand
TTTGATCACCTTTATCTTTGAACACCTTCAAAAGCAGTATGGCAGACAATTTGATTACTCAGACATTCTAGACCCATGAAAGTGGCCAACAGAATGAAATATAACAGTTTTCATTTGCTTCACAAACAAGTGTTAAGACTGGAGATGGAGAAAGTTTGACAACCTAGGAAATTAAATGGTCTTCTTCTTCCTCTGAGACCAGATGATTCTAATGATTCTAATGAGCTCTTAAGCACTCTCACTTCTCTGGCTTCATATTCCTGGTCTATGCAGGGAACATCCTGTACTCATTCTTCACTGGCAAAGCACTTGACTGTCTCCCCAAAGATAGACTACAAGGTTATGTCAGCAGGTTATTGTCAACAGATTTTACTAATAGACCAATCTCTGTGTAAAAAAAAAAATAATGATGCTGCCACCTTTTGTCATTTTTACCCCCCTGTAATCTGGCTCCAAATCTCAAGTGAAAATTATCATTTTGACACTCCTCTACAAAATCCATTCAATATTGGCTTTCATCTTTATGTATGTATTTCTTTCACTAGAAAAAAAAAATCTAAATTCTTAGCTGGGGACCTCTGGTTGAGTCGACACATGTAAATGACCTACAACACGCAGTATACATGTACCTACTGCTCACCAAGGCTTCATATTTGATCAAAAACAGCAATATTGTGAAATATTATTACAATTTAAAATATTTGTTTTCTATTTGAATATATTTTATATCACACATACATTTATTCCTGTGATAGCAAAGCTAAAAAGAAAAACAAAAAATCCTTATTATTCCAAACTTTTGACGGTAGTGTTTAAAAGGGCCATATAAGGGCATCTTTCAGAAACACACACACACACACACAAATTCTCACATGCATATATCTATAAAAAGAGACACACTCCTATCTCATTATGGATGTGTAATGATAAATGTGTGCTGAAGTTTGTGGTTGTGCATCTCATTACACAGTTTCTGTGATCTCTTTAGATTGCAGGGAAATGATCTGGAATCATTTATTTGTCTGTCACCCTGAGCAGTGGCTTGTCTTATCACCGGAACATTCTCTTGGCTCACTCAAAGGAATTTTCCAGCACTGTGCGTAAAGAGCCTTGCAGTACTACAAACTTCAGGGTGCGTTTGGATCTTACTAGAGTTATATTAGCACTGATTATTTCTATAGTTCTCTACAATGACTCAATTGATCCAGTAATGAAATGTAGTAAAACAACATGTTTTCATGTGTAACCAATGTTTGTTGTTTCAAGAAAGGAACTTGCTACATTAAGAAAATTGCATGTATTATAATGTTGCTATATGTACCTGTATATGTTGTAGCTCAAACATGTCTAGAGGCTGTTAGCTTATAAATTAAGCAAGAGTGCTCTAATCCATAGCCAATATATTGCCTATATATTGGGGGACCCGAGAATTCGCTACCTTTCTTCCCTCTAGCGACGGCCCGGTGTGTATGCAGTCACCGTGATTTTGCCAAGTAAAACATGTTCCTGGATCAACATATTTTGTTGATTCTGGAACAACATTCCTGTCCGAAAATTTAGTCTTAACCCTATTCCTACCCCTAAACCTAATCCTACCCATAACTTATCCCTAAAATCAGAGGGGAAGATATGTGAATAACACTGATGTATAAGCATGCATGTCCCTGGTTGCAAGCCTAAACTTGACATAAATGGTAAAGTTGTCCCTCAAATCTGATTGGTTGATTGGAATGTTATTCCAGGATCAACAAAGATGTTGATTCAGGAACTTGTCATATTTGGTGAAATTACATTTGGAAGTCAATGGTGAGCAATGAATTACTGATTATTCAGCATCACAGGCATCCAAATATTATATTGATATATAACTGGCTCACATCTCAACTAAAGATAGCTAGCTTAGAATGCCTGAGAGTAGCATAGCATCACGAGACGAGAGACGGCGTTAAATTACCTCATATCTCAAAGCACATAACATTACAATAATAATAGCTCTTACTTGTACCACCTGACTGCTGCAGATTCATTTCAGTTGGTTTGTGTTGCCATAGAAACGCATAAATCGAGTCTACGGACGTAAACAACTCCCGGTAGAACGCCACGGGTTGTTATGGTTGCCATCGGGTAATTACAGTTACGACATGGCGTGAACACAGCCAAAGTCCCTTTAAGACAAGTCATTTCACTCGGCGGCCATCTTTGATGCAGCTCCTATCTCTTTGAATGGGGAAACATCAAAATTCTCCAAAACTGTTCGCCAACCTTACGATTAAATTTCATATTTGAAATCACCAATGAAATCTAACAACAACCGGGTCATAAATTTAGTTTCTAAACGCTCGAATCATGACGAAAAGTTCGGGCTGGATCAAGCTAATGCGCATGCGCAGACCTAAATGAGCGTCTCTTCGGAGGTGCGAGTCTGACTGTTTCTATAGAAACCGGTGATTCTAACGATAGACATATAATAAACACTAGACGCCCTATTGGCCGCTTTGGACTGTTGCTGCGATACGTCAACGAGTCCGCCATATTGTGCGGGGCAAGACTGCGCTCTTCACAAACACAAGTAAACGGACGAGCTGCGGTTTTTCTGGATAAAAACAAAAGTAACGTTTACATTTATCAACCAATTTCAGTGGTTTATAATGTACGTGGTGTACAAAAAGTTCTAGTTACTTAAGATCTATATAGTTAGACATATAAAATATTTTAATAAGAAAGTCAAAGTTCAGACTTGTCATGTATTTGGCTTATTATTGCATAAGAATTAAAGACGCCCATACTGGGATATAATTTAATTTTCACATTAAATGAAATAATGTTTTCTTATTGTGAAGAGGGGATTTTCTGTCTTTAACGCAATTTTAGCTTTTCTTGAGCTTAGAATTGACCACCATTGATAAAATTAAACAAATCATCAAATACAAATCACACAGGCTGCTTTCTGTATTTTTACAGCACTAAAATGATACTGATATATTACAGATAGTTACTGCAAAAACATACAACAACAAAGATAACTGATGGATCCTTTATGGTAATACATATGATATGGTACAACTACAGTTCAAATGCAAATAGTAAATATGATATTAAGTGAGAATAGTGAATAGTTATAGCCTACAGCAAATAAAATAGTAATGAATAGAACATTTATATAATAGTATAAGTACAATAATATAATATAATAATATATAATCTCAAATGGTATAATAATAAAAGTATTGATATAATAATAATAATCGCAAATACAATGTAATATCAATTGCAGAATAATATAGACAATAATAAAAATAGTAAATTAAATAGTTACTGGTACAATAATAATATAGTATTGGTATAATAATAATAACAAAATGCTATATATTTTCCATCAGTCTCTTGGAAATGGTGAGGACAGTGAACTGATAGGCTCTCCTCAGCTTTCCTCGAGGCTTGCGTAACGTTAGCCCTGGGTGCAACGGGCTGAAAATAAAATAAAAATATAAACAAATCATCATTTAATGGTAAACTGTGTATGAGTATAGTCGGGATTTTGTATGAGTCGGGAAAATTTCCTTCTAGCTACTTCCCACTGTCTCCTCAACTTGTTGTCTTTGTGAAACCATAAATGTGTGAAAAGCTAGCCACTAACTAACTAACATTACAGTAAGATTAACAAAATATCAGTCAACGTAACGAGTACTTGTCATAAAAGTCGGTTTTATAAAATAGAGATGCATATTTTAACTTTAGGAAATGTTGTTGATAAAATAACATATAAGCTAAAACTATATTAGAAATCATGTAAACTCATGTCTCAACTTTCACAGCTAACTAGAGTGACATCGCTATCTATTATCTACTGTCTGACTGACTCCGGTGGCCAACTACTCTCAATTATATAATCATCAAATACAACCAGAAACAAAATGTTCAGTCTTACCTGTAAAAGTCATTCCCCGTAAACGGTTTTTAATTGTGCCGCGATTTGTACAGCCACAGCCCCAAACAGCACACGAAGCAGGCATTTTTCTCAATTCCAGTTATGAGCGTTATGCGAACGTTGCCCCGCACAACATGGCGGCGCCGTTGACTTGCGGTCCAGCGGCCAATGGGGCGTCTAGTTTATATGTCTTATGATTCTAACTGCCGCTGTAGTGACGCGGTGACTTTGCCAGTTGGCGATTGGGTCCGTGTACGTTTTGATAGTTTGTTTTCCAATTTGAAATGAAATACGCAGAAACGAGAAAACGGTCGTTTCCCGTTTTTTCGTTTGTTAAAAAAAACGGAAAAGGGAGATTTTTACTCGATTTTCGTTTTTTCGGGTCACGGAGAGAAAACGGAAACACGACTTCAAAACTCGTTTTCCACATGTGGGCGGTCATTACACGCCCCTTTCAGCCGATTGGTCAATCAAATCTGAGCCAGTGACGTCATCTTCAGTTCGTTCAACAAAATAACAGTCCTCTGCCGCTATATCAGTAGATTTCATAAATCGGCTTTCTTCTGTGCAACCTAACGCGTATTTCACAGAAATATGTTTGCACAGATAAAAAAAAGTTTAAAAAACCTACAGTAAATTTAATTAAGTCTGTTTTTAAGCTGGCATTGTGTTTTTAAAATGTAAAATGTAAATGCCTCTACATCTGTTACCAAGCGCATGACATCCTTTGGGCTACTACCACCGATCAATAGGCTATACATAATGATAGACTATTTTCTATTATAGATCAGTGGCTACCGCACTCATTTTTTTTTTTTTTTTTTTCTTATTTTAATGTTTTGTTTACATTTTATACATTTAAATTCAATCATTTAGCAGACGCATTCCTTGCAGTAGACTATGCAGTCATATTAGAAAATAGGCTATCCACTAGGTGGCAACACCTAATAACGGTATCACCATCGGGGGCTTTTTAGTTTTCCTTAGCTTATAAATGGCCATACAGATTTTATCTCTTAAATTAAACACTTTTATGAACACAGTGAACATTATTATATGTCACAGTTTACTTGCTATCCTCACTTTTTCTGTCTTTCCTTCGCTTTTGAATGAATTAGCTATAAATGGCCCTGAACATTTTACTTTCAATTTCGATTTAACGGCTATTGGCGATTCTGCGTCAATTGCTTTAGTGGACAACAGCAAAACAAAAACTCTCGTATATTAAACATTTTTTAACTTTTATTATCTATGTAATTATTTTGTTATCTTTTATCATCTTTGTAATTATTTTATTTTGTAAATATTCGTGGCTTAAACAGCGGGAAAATTTACTGTAGCTATGCAGTTCTGTGGATGTTTTGAAAAACTTAAACTAAACGAAAATTATTGTTGCCTTGTCAATATAATTTCTGTTTTTCCCCTGACTTTCAACTGGTGCGATCATCGTTACATTAACCGACAAGATTATATTAAATTGGAATTAAACGAAAATAGAATTGATAAATGTCTGTGAATCATTAAACAAATCCCAGGGGTTTAGTTTTAGCCTACATGAACAAATAGCAGAATAAACAACAGAACATGAGGATTCATCATCATCACGCACCTGCAAGCGCTTCTGTGAACGGAGAACAAAGGATTCAATTATATAAAAGGAATAAATAGCCTATGTCTGTGCGCGAAATTTATTTCACTTAAGTAATTAACATATTACCAAAATGAAAGGGGAAAAAATGCGACAATATGAGTGTCGGTTCATTTTTGAGAAGTTCACAGAAAGGAAACAGAGACGGCAGAACATTTCTTTGTTTACGAGCAATGTTTTGTTTTTATTGTGAGCGTACAAAATAATAGGCCTATTTAACCCTTCACAGATTCGAATGGTGTTACATATATTTGACCATAAATGTCTGAGTATTTTAAGTTGTTTCCGCTTTTATAAGAAAATTCAAGTGAACGCGTCGGCGCCTCACGCGCTCACACAACATCAGTTTTAGTAACTTGACATCACAGCCTGTTAACTGTCAAAATAACATACATTCAACCAAATATATAAAAAGTTATACTGCTCATTTTAAGTAGTCTGTGTAGGCTACAATAAAAGCGTTTAAATAATAAATATAGTTTAGCCTCCAAATCGTGAATATTGAAACATTTGGATTTGTGTCAAATTAGAGAGGTAGTTAACGCCGGTTTCTGTTTCAGTTCAGCTTTAAATTAATTCGTTTTGGCTTAACATTTATATATTATTTTTGTCATAGCTAAAATAGCTATGTAGCTGTAATTTTGATCTTTAATGTTTGATCTTTACAGGCTATTCCCTCAATCTTTTAACCAAAGGGTTATTAACATTAGCCTATATTCAGCAGGCAATGTTAGGCTATATAAAATAAATAAACAAAGAGAGATGAGCTATTGTTCGTTTTTCAAAATTGCTTACACTACTTATTTATTGTGAATTATTCTATTTATTCAAAATAGAATAAAATAAAAACTGTAGGTTTTTTTTTTTGTTTGTTTGTTTGTTTTTTGTTTTTTTAATCTGTGCTTTTCATCCGCTCCTCTGTGTGGGTAGCGCAGTTTCACTATGCATATTAAACTACAAACAGCATTATAACAGTCTGTGTGCTGATTAACATTTCTGAAATAAATATTTCTGTGAAATACGCGTTAGGTTGCACAGAAGAAAGCCGATTTATGACATCTACTGATATAGCGGCAGAGGACTGTTATTTTGTTGAACGAACTGAAGATGACGTCACTGGCTCAGATTTGATTGACCAATCGGCTGAAAGGGGCGTGTAATGACCGCCCACATGTGGAAAACGAGTTTTGAAGTCGTGTTTCCGTTTTCTATCCGTGACCCGAAAAAACGAAAATCGAGTCAAAATCTCGTTTTCCCGGTTTTTTTAACAAACGAAAAAACGGGAAACGACCGTTTTCTCGTTTCTGTGTATTTCATTTCAAATTGGAAAACAAACTATCAAAACGTACACGGACCCGATTGGCTCTTATTTAGAAGGCGGGACTTATTCCGCCATATTGCGCGTTACACTTTCTCCCATTCAAAACAAAACGAGTGACACCATAGACATCATGATGTCTATGAGTGACACGTCTTGAGTTATTCTATAGTCTTTGATACAGCATAAGTTGTTTTGCTTCAGGAGGAACTGTAAAAGGCTTCTGCTGTTTGTTTGTGGCACTTGGTGACCTCTCTAGCACAGCTTTATTACAGAACGCGCTGATGACTGTGATGTCTGCGCGAGCAGGGTGCGCAGAGGTATGGAAATACTTTGACAGGCAGGTAGGACATTGTATTTTTTATTTTATTTTTTTGGTCCTGAGACTTCCACAGAAGGTATAAGTACATGTTTTAATATTTAGACCACTTCTATTATTGATTGCTGTCAGGATGTGAACAAGTGATTATAAAACAAATTGCCTACTTTAACATTCTAATATTTTAAATATGTCTCTCTTAATAAATGTGTGTGTGTGTACTGGTAATCCCTGAAATGTCTTCACAAAGATAGTAATACAAGTACACACACACACACACACACACACACACACACACACACACACACAGGTTTGTTTTTGTGTATTGTGGGGATATTCCATAGGCGTAATGGTTTTATACTGTACAAACCGTATTTTCTATCCCCCTACACCAACCCTACACCTAAACCTACCCATCACAGAAAACTGTGCACATTTTTACTTTCTCAAAAAAACTCATTCTATATGATTTATTAGCCTTTTGAAAAATGGGGTAATGTCCTTATAAGTCACCCTCTCCTTGTAATACCTATGTCATACGCATGTCATTATACAAATTTGTGTCCTGATATGTCACAAAACACACACACATACACGTTTTCCACATTTTATAGTAGGCCTACTTCCCTTCCCGTAATGATTTTTATACTGTACAAACTGTATATTCTCTCCCCTTGCACTAACCCTACCCCTAAACTTACCCATTACAGAAAATTTTCTGCATGTTTAGATTTTCAAAACACTTCATTACATATGTTTATTTTAAGCTGTTTTCCTCATGTTGACAAAAAAAAAATGTCCGCATAAGGTCAAAAATGTGTGTGTGTGTGTGTGTGTGTGTGTGTGTGTGTGCTTTTGTTTATATTACATTGTGGGGACCAAATGTCCCCATGATGTAATATAAACCTGAGTTCACCTACATCGTGGGGACCAGCCAGCGGTCCCCACAATGTAAATGGGTTTATAAATCATATAGAATGAGTTTTTGTGAAAAAGTAAAAGTTTGCACAGTTTCCTGTGAGGGTTAGGTTTAGGGGTAGGGGCAGGGTAGGGGGATAGAATGTACAGTTTGTTCAGTGTAAAATGCATTGAAGTCTATGGAAAGTCCCCACAATTCACAAAAACAAACATGTGTGTGTGTGTGTGTGTGTGTGTGTGTGTGTGTGTGTCTTTGGCTTCAATGTTCATTTACAATTTAGGGCAACTGTGTGTTTTACAGTAGTTTGCTCTATGATCATTTTAAAAACATATTTTAAATATCTAAAAATGACTATATTTATCAGTCAAATTACACCAGTTCTGTTTTACATGGTATAACAAATTGAAAACATCTTAACTAATACTAGCTTTCCAGATTTCCTTATTTGCAGCCCTGACTTACAGAAGCCTAAAGTAACTCACAGTGGGATCACGTCTTTTATTTTGATTAAGTCCAATACTTTAGTCCTGTGAGGTGCATGACCTGACCAGTGGTAGACTGTTATCCATGACCATTTATCAGGCTTAGTTTGTGATATCTCCACATTATTCTAGGAAAAAAGTTTTTCTTTTCCAAGGAAGGGAAACTGTATAATTTCATGTGGCACAGTTTATCCTGATTTAAGGGAACATAAAGTTTTATTGCATGCATTAAAACTGTAACTTTTGCTTGTAAATCGTTTTTCCAGTCCTTGATTAAAACAAACATGTAAATGAAAATACATATCTAAAACATGGTTACAGTGGGCTGATTTCAGCACAGTACTGATCAGATGAATAACTTTCTTCTCAGTTGCTTATACAATTATCCAGGCTGCCATCATAACAAATTAGTTATGCCAAATGAAAGTGTATTTCAGTGTGGTCTTAGGCTACTACAAACGTTGTTTGAATATTCAGCCCCATAAAGTGAAGGCCTGTGAGAGGGCAGCCAATACTAAAAAATTAAGAAAAACAATAAAATAAAATTAACAATTTGATGTGTGAGCCATAAACAATAGTTTTTTAAAACATCTAACCTTTGCTGTATGTTGTGTGAAACATATGTGATCAAAATTTATGTTTAATTTTCTTAAATCTGATATCTTTCCTGAACTATCAACTTGCATAACACTTAAACGGATGTCAGTTGTACACTTTAGTCCAAAAACTGGCCAGGTCTGTCTATAACATTAATTTTTCTCCTTTGTTCTAAACAGTTTGTTTTTAAGGGGATACCCTATACCTGAAGCATGATATGAGGCACATGGCATTCCTTGCTCTGTATTCCAGTGAATTATATGCAATTTGTCGCAGTCTTCAAAAGATGATGTGCTGCATATGTGCTGCACGTGTTGGATTAAATAATGGCTACTGGAAAATGTCACAGGTGTCACAGGGGTTTTTACTGGTGTCGTGTCAGGTTGGGTTTTCCATTGCTTCTCATCACTGCAGTGGAATGAATCTGCTTGAAAGTGCACACACTTTCGGTCATTTCATCATTGCATTTACCCTATTGCGGCTGATCAACTATGACATTTTAATCCAGAATGAAATTTGAAAGACGAAAACGAATTTCCTATAAGTCTTTGCATGATGGAAACCACCTGTCCATTATATCTCAAGAATTGTTAGTTTCTTTTGCATCACAGCAAAAATCAGTATTTTTTTAAACATTTAAATATTGAACTGTCACAGGTAACCATTTGGAATATAAATTTTGCTTTTATCTTAACTTTTACTCAGGGCTCACTGTGGCTAATAGTTTTTCAAAGTTTTTTCACTGGCCACAATTATGACATTGACACCAGGGGGAAAAACTGCCATATAGATATTTTTAATATTATAATATAATTTGGCCACATGTTAGGCTGCTGTCACTTTAAGACCTGACACACAGAACCATTACACATGTTTTTATTTTCTCATGTATGGTAACCAATATTTGGAATTTGTACTAAGCATTTAACCCATCCAAGTTAGTGCGCACAGCAAACCGTGGACTCTCTAACCATTAGGCAATGACTGCCTGTGCAAAAAACAACACAATTTAGTATTGAGAGGTGGCTTTATGTGCGCGCGCATTGGGTGGAATGAGTAAAATTAGGAGCAATACAAACAATCCCAATGCTGAAATTCAAGCCCTATAACACCAACAATATTCATCCAGAGCAAATGAGATGAGTGAGTGAGGGGGGGCAGGTTTGTGTGTCATCTCGCTATCGGAGAGATGAGAGAGTGAGAAAATGCAGCCGGTATTGCTTATCTATTCTGTGGAAAATGAGTATTGGAAGCATTTCAGATATCTCAGTATTGAAAAAACGATATTTTTGACAACACTACATTGCAGTTTGTTTATTATTTCAGATGCCTTTTTAAATGACTACAATAAAAATATATATACAGGTGCTGGTCATATAATTAAAATATCGTGAAAAAGTTTTTTTTTTTAAATGAAACTTTCATATATTCTAGATTCCCTACATGTAAAGTAAAACATTTCAAAAGTTTTTTTTTTTTTTTTAAATTTTGATGATTAGAGCGTACAGCTCATGAAAGTCCAAAATCCAGTATCTCAAAATATTAGAATATTTCCTAAGATCAATAAAAAAATGGATTTTCAAAACAGAAAAGTTCAAGTTCTTTAAAGTATGTTCATTTGTACACTCAATACTTGGTTGGCAGCACATATTACAGCAAATGACTTGCTCCTAGCACAAATTACAGCATCAGTGAAGTGTGGCATGGAAGTGATCAGCCTGTGGCACTGCTGAGGCACTACTGAGCCTTCAGATCTTCTGTATATTGTTGGATCGACTGTTTCTCATCTTTCTCTTGAAAATATCCCATAGATTCAGGGGTCAGGCATGTTGGCTGGCCAATAAAACACAGTAATATCATGGTCAGCAAACCACTTGGAAGTGGTTTTTGCACTGTGGGCAGGTGCTAAAGTCCTGCTGGAAAAGGAAATCAACATCTCCATAAATCTTGTCAGCAGATGGAAGCATAAAGTGCTCCAAAATCTCCTGGAAGATGGCTGCATTGACTTTGCACGTGATTAAACACAATGGACCAACACCAGCAGATGTCACGGCCCCCCAATCATTACTAACTTCAGAAACTTCCCACTAGACTTCAAGCAGCTTGGATTCTGTGCCTCTCCAGTCTTCCTTCAGACTCTGGGACCATGATTTCAACATGAAATGCAAAATTTACTTTTATCTGAAAAGAGGACTTTCGACCACTGTTCACTGTCCAGTTCTTAGCCCAGGTAAGATGCTTCTGACGTTGTTTCTGTTTCAGAAGTGGCTTGGTAGTCCTTTTCCTGAAGATGTCTGACTGTGGTGACTCTTGATGTGCTGACTCCGGCTTCATTCGACTCATTGTGATGCTCTCCCAAGTGTCTGAATCGGCTTTACTTGACAGTATTCTCAAGCTTATGGTCATCCACGAATCGAATCGTTACGCAAATTCATTCCTTCCCTCTGCTATAAGATTCTTGAATGAGAACCTATAACTACACAAATGGCTCTGGTATTCCTCTACTTTGTTCTGTCATTGGCAGGTGAATGTGTGTGGTGTGTTGTATTGTATGTGTGTGTCAGGGTGCGATCGTTTGTATACATTTTTTAACTTGTAATTTTTATATTTATTGTGGGCTAATAATTCTAATTTAACCCTTATTGGATGGGTTGGCTGTAGAACTGAATTGCCCCCTTGGGGACTAATAAAGATATCTGAATCTGAATCTGAATCTGAATCCCTGTTGCTTGTACACCTTTGCCTACCCAATTTCTTCCTTCTAGTCAACTTTGCATTTAATATGCTTTGATACATCACTCTGTAAACAGCCACCACATTCAGTAATGACCATCTGTGACTTACTCTCCTTGTGGAGGCTGTCAATGATTGTCTCCTGGACCATTGCCAAGTCAGCAGTCTTCCCCATTAGTGTGGTTTCAAAGAACAAGAGATACCCAGAATTTATACTGTAGGGATGGTCATTTAATGAAGCTCAGATGTAAATATTCTAATATTTTGAGATACTGGATTTTGGACTTTCATTAGATGTACGCTCTAATCAACAAATTTACAAAAAAAAAAAACAATAAAAAGTTGTAAAATTAATTACAAACGGAATTTTAGCAGAAGAAAAAACATAAAAGTACTATGAGTGTTTTAAACTGTCTTTATTAGGAAAAAAAATCCTTATTAATATAAAATTACTCTATAATGTGTTTTAATACACACGTTTTCAATTAGAGCTGCTAAATAAAAAGGGTTCCTGCTGTTTTATGCCTTTATTTCATTAGTGTGTTGTTCGCATGGCACCGAGCAAACACACTTCTTTCATTTGACAGAGTGAAGCAAATGTAGAACATATTCTTGCTACACACCATTAAATAGGTAAAAATTGATTAAATGCATTTTTAATGTCTTTGTTATTAATCTCTTATGTTTCATAATGATGAGCACTGACCAAGATGTATGAGTGTTTTGTGCATATTCATAGAGTGGAACTAAGCCTGAGGTAACCTTGTGGTATTAGTTGTTTAAATAGGACACAGTTGTAAAAATGAGATGCGGGTTAAAAGAAAATACTTTGTGCATCAACACACAAACACACAAAATCTGTAACTACTCAAGGAAAAGAAATACCAGGACAAGAGCAAAGAATTAAAACCTGATCAAAGCCTGACCTTTCACTTCTGTCTCAGGCTCAGATTCTGACTAAAAAAGATTAGAGCGTTCTAGCTAATGGAAATCACCATGCTAATTTCTGCAATTTGCTGTATAAAATGTAAGTGAATATATAAACACATTTTAATGACTACAATAAAGCAGCATTTAAACTCTAAACGGAAAAGTTTGAAAACATCTTGCAGGGTAACATGCACATATATATGTGTGGCCATAAAAAAGAGTACAATTCAAATAAGGGCTTTAAAAGAATAATTCTCATTAATGGAATTTAATAAATGAATGACTTTTTCAACACAGGCAAGAGCTGAGCTTATAAACCATTTTTATTGTGTGATCATAAAGAGAAAGTAAAGCCAAAATCATCATCAGGATTTTCCAGAAGTCTGTGCAAAGATATTTATTTAATAGGAATTTTGCAAAGCTGAAGTGTTTGTAAGTAAATCTTTCCTTCTGGCAGATTTAGAATAGCATAATGTCTGTAAGGTTTTAGGTTCAGAGCCGTGAAAAATTACATAGACAATAATTAGGTGAAAAAAAATAAAAAATGAATGCGAGCATTAACTTAAGATGATGTGAATTGTACAGAATTTTGAATGCAAATTTTGGCTCTGTCTCTTTAAGACACACAGACGGTGTTGTAAATTATAAAGGCTGTTGGTCAATGAGAAAGCCACACTTTCAGATAACAACAGCTTGAAAGTTAATTAAACTGATTGAGCTGTTAAAGTTATTGCCGCAAGGTTTGCAGAAGTAATTCCAAGCTATTTTTCCACCAAAAGTCAAATCTGGCCACAGAGACGGTTGTTAACTTTACTGAGGCCAGCACATCTTTAAAGAGTCATATCAATTGCACAAGTATAAACAGGATATAAACAATGGTTGATTTATAATCTGGTAATATTACATGCATGATGCAGTCCACTGTATTCTACAAAACACTGCAGCTTTTTATGTGCTTCATTTGTTATATAAAAAAGCAAATTTATTTTGTAATTTGCCTACTTTTTGGGTAACAGATTGGGTAGAAGAAATAGTATTGTACATTTTGTTTTGCTTGAAGTATTTGTTGTACTGATTAGCTAGAACATTTCAAATGCTGCATATTAAAATGCTCCTTTGATATTGAACTTGTGGAGAGGTGCTCTGATTCAATTGATTTTCCATACTCCCTTTTCCTGGGATTAACCAGAGTTATAATGGGGAAACTCAACGGCCTAGCTTACCTTTCATCAGCATTGGTCTGCCTGCCAGCATTGGATGATGGTAAGCCATTCATTCCCTTCTGAACTGATGCTATGATGCAATATTTCCACAATTAACATCATACTTCAATTGTCCAAGTTATTATTTCATGTGCACTTCTGTGTGGTTTTAAGAAGATGCACATCCTTGATGATGATGTCTGTGTGATTATATTCAATGTTGGGTTAGTTACTTTTAAAAGTAATGCATTACGATTTGCGTTATACTCCCTAAAAAGTAATTAATTCCGTCACTTTTTATGTAAAAGTAATGTGTTAAATTACTTTTGTGTTACATTTTCTCACCTGGGCTGGGCTTGTTTGTATGTTTTTGAATTTAAAAAGTGCATGTGACATGGGCACTTTACACATCTTGAAAGGCACCATCAATGCTGAAAGGTATATCCACGTTCTAGAACAACATATGCTCCCATCCAGACGTTGTCTCTTTCAGGGAAGACCTTGCATTTTCTAAAATGACAATGCCAGACCACATACTGCATCAATTACAACATCATGTCTGCGTAGAAGAAGGATCCCGGTACTGAAATGGCGAGCCTGCAGTCCAGATCTTTAAAAAAAATGGTTGAAAACTTTTTCTGCAAAATGACTTAAAAATCTGAATACCAGGTTATCATAATATGATTGCACAATATCACAAGGTTACAGTAAATCATATGAAATTAACAGTTAATTATCAATTATTTACAAAATTATTAGAAATTTGACATTATGTGATATCAGTGAATCAGGCCACTTCATGATAACTGTATCATCAACAAGCACCCAAAATCATCTGATCAGAGTTTTTCCTGCATGTTTTGCTATAACAAACATACATTAGAAACACACAGTTAAAACAGCCAGAGAAAAGCTAACGTGAATAAGTCAAGGGTCAAGTGCCCAATTAAAGCAAGCGCTTTATTTTTTTTTCAATAAGACATCAGCATCTAAATCTGTTAATTCTCAATAAGAACCTTTGTATAAAAGAAACAAAGTCTTGACTGTAATAAGTGAAGATGCTGAGATCTTGAGAGATCTGTTAGTGTTTGATGTTCTGTTCAGTCATTTAATTCAAATCAGGAAATATCTGTAAAATAACAGTGTTTTTCGGTTTATTTAAATTAGGATATTTTTTTATTTAATTCTATGGGTTTTGACCGTTTTATCATTTAATTGTTTTGTTACTGTTTAATTCCTGATTATTTTTGTCATTTTGTTTGTAATTTAAGAAAACAGAAAAAAAAATACTGTATAAAAATACAATGCATTTTCTGTAGAGGGCGCAGCTCAAACCTTTCAGCAGTGCTGCCATTTTGGATTGCAGAAGAATAGGACACAAGAGAATAATGTTCAACACTCTTACTTCAGCAATAAAAAAATAAATAATTTTTTGCTTATTAGTATAGTTGAATTGGATCATTGAAGATCAGCAGCAAAGACACTGGTTAATAAAATGAGATTAAATATTTGTGTTATTTAACATATTTAATTAGCCTATTGCAGGTTTGGGTTACACTTTATTTTAAGGTGTCCTTGTTACAATGTAATTATACATTTAAGTACTGAGTCATAATAATTAACTACATGTACTTTTTATAGTGTTAGGTTTAGGATGAGGGTTTGGTTTAGGGTTAATTGAATGCAATTATGCATAATTTATAGTTATTACTACAGTAACTAAATGTAACTTGTAACAATGACACTGTAAAATAAAGTGTTACCCAGGTTTGTGTTTGCATTTCACTGTTTTTATTCATTTTGAGGTATACTGAATCTGTTTTTGTGGCTCATCTGTGAGGACAGGAAGCTGTCTGAAAGGGATGTCCAGGTACTAACCCAGATTGTATCCAAAAAACATAAAACCACAGCTCCCAGCTCACTGCAGAATTAAATACGCACCTTGACTCTCCTGTTTCCACCAAACTGTTCATCTGGAGCTCCACAGAGTCAATATTCATGGTCAGGCTACTATAGCCAAACATTTGGTCAGCCGTGCCAGTGCCAAATGTCGGTTTCATTGGTGCCAACAATGCAATTCTTGGGCTATGGACATTGTGAACCATGTTCTCTAATGAGTCCACCTTCACTGTCTTTCCCACATCTGTGGGATTTAGAAGAACCAAAGAGCATGGACTGCTGCTGCTCAGAGTGAAGCACAGGGTGGATCAGTGATGGTTTGGGCTGCAATATCATGGCATTCCCTACTGCGCTTGATGGGCGTCACTGCCAAGGACTACCGAACCATTCTGGAGGACCATGTGCATCTAATGGTTTAAACATTGTACCCTGTAGGGGTGTCATATCAGCATTGATAATGCACCAATACATAAAGCAAGACTTGTGACAGAATGGTTTGATGAACACGAATGTGTAGTTGAACATCTCCCATGGCCTGCACAGCCACCAGATCTAAATATTTTAGAGCCACTTTTGGAGGAACAAGCCAAAAAACACGTTTTCCTCCACCAGCATCAGTGACCTGGACACTATTCTGAAAGAGGAATGGATCAAAAGGTTGTGCAGGACTTGTATCTGCCATTTCCAAGACGAATTGATGCTGCATTGGCTGCAGAAGGAGGCTTTATACCATACTAATACATTATTGTGGTCTAAGACCAGGTGTTTCAGTTTCATTGCCCAACACCTGTGTATAGATAGATGGTAATTTCCTCTGGCTCAGAAAAGACACAAGAAGACCTGCGCTGACCTTTCTTTTGCATTGTTGTTATTTCATTTCAGACAGCCCAGAGCCTTCATTAGCCCACTATCTGGCTCCATAGAGCATCTTTCTTCATTGACAGCCATTCAAAAATATCATTTTTGGGAAGCAGCATTTAAATAATACTGTATATAAATATAAAAAGTAAAAATATTTCTGGAAGACTGACATATTTTTCCCTGTCTGCCTTTGGCATCACAGCCCAGCATAGTCAAAGTGAAGGGTTGCCATCAGGCAATCAGCAATGTCATGATGTCATTTTCCTGCACCCCTGGAGTCATTAATCACATGGCATTTAGGTTCAGGTGATTGGCTCCTGGCAACAGAACTGAACACTAAATAAACTACCACTTCAGAAAGTGCCACTGAGATGAATGCGAGTGCAAACATCTTTCTAAACCTCACTGGATAGCAAAAATAAACTTTTCTCATGCTGTTTGCCTAGCACTTGAAAATGGCCAGATTTATATATGCATTTTGCATTAGCTCACTGTGTGGCCTTGTTTAGGAACAAATAAGGGTGTGTTTGGAATCTTTACACTAAAGGGTCTACATGAAAATAGCAATTAGTGAGAGTTTTTCTGTGCTCACAATACAAATCTTCACCATTGAGCCTTTGAGCAAGGCACATAAGCAGAGCATCGTAATTCAGTTTTGATTAAAAAAAGTGCTTGCTAAACAACAGCCAGTAATCACATAAGCATGTTAGAACAGCTTGTAACAACTAATGTAATTAAAAAGGAACACTTTTCGAAGATGTGCACCCTAGAGAATGATGTCTGCTGGATAACAACAGGTGAAAATAAATGAATCTTCTTTTATTGATGGCCATTTCCATTGGCTCACAGTGAGACACAATGGATTTGTATTGGCCTGGTTTCTGAACATTTCCACTGATTCATTTTCTCAACTGTGCGAGTTTTACTAAGTCAGGCACGTAATGTGGATAATTCAATTTGGATAAAAAGTGCTGGCTAAATAGTAACCTGTAAATAACACCCAGATATTAGAACAATGTGTGTGTTTAGCTCTGTGATTTTGGGCGGAGCTGCGGTTGAAAGTTCTGTTCCACATCCTTAAGGTAGATTTGCACAACATATGCAGCCTGTTCTTATGCAGCAGTTTATGAGAACATGATGTCTTGAGAAACAATTAACAGTTCACGAAAAAGTTCGTTTACACTATCATGTTGATATAAAAGCATTCAGCCCATATGAAAGTATATACTTCTATGAATAATTACAAATTAAACAGACAGTACAACAGCGCTTTACTAGTCAAGTTTGACAATATGTGAAACTATTAGAGATGACGCTTTGTTTTAAAAGTGCAGTTCTGTTCATTTTATCAGTGGAAAGGAAGAGCTAGACAGAAGATATAGTGCGAATTTATGTAACAATTGTAGCAGATGCATCTCATTCTGAGCCAAACTCATGCAAAACCCTTTCTAAGAGATAGAGAGCAGCTGCCTCTCAGACATGTGCTTTCTCTGAGGAATAGGATTTTCCATCAAACAAACATTCTCTCAAAGGGGCCCTCTTTTAGGAAAGAGTACCTCTTCAAAATTAGGGAAAAATCTCCGAGGCTATGTTGGCCCAATAAAATCCAATCTGATTAGAGACCGAAGTTTGGAGTTGTTGTTACTAGTTGAATGCCGTGCCAAAATGTGTTTCTTACAACTCCAAGTCGCACATTAGGGCCACAGTGTTAGTGTTAGTAGACCATCAGGTTTCTTTGGCAGTGATGGGTTTCAGAGGCACTTTAAGCAGTCATGATTTCAATTTTTCATTTGAGACACTATAGCCTGTTGAATGCTGACGGTCTGTAAGGATGTTTCAAACCTTTCCTGGCTCTCAGTTTAACCTTTCTTAGATATCCATATTGCCACAAGGATTAGTTCACTTTCAAATTAAAATTTCCTGATAATTTACTCACCTCCATGTCAGCCAAGATGTCTTTCTTTCGTCAGTCGAAAAGAAATGTAGGTTTTTTATGAAAACATTCCAGAATTTTTCTCCTTATAGTGGACTTCAATGGCCTCCAGATGGTAGCAGGTCAAAATTAGTTTCAGTGCAGCTTCAAAGCGTTTTAATACACTTAGCAGCGTCTACACTGCCAGAATTCTAATAGAGAAGAAGAAGAAGAAGAGAGCTAGTTCAAGATGAGCATTTATGGTTAAAATGTATATAATTTTTTATTTATTTTTTTTAGAAAATGAGCAATGGTTTCTCTAGATAGACCCTTATTCCTCGTCTGGGATCGTAATTTTGACCTTCAACCGTCTGGAGGCCATTGAAGTCCACTATATGGAGAAAAGTCCTGGAATGTTTTCATCAAAAACCTTAATTTCTTTTCGACTGAAGAGAGAAGGACATGGACATCTTGGATGACATGGGGGTGAGTAAATTATTGGGAAATTTTAATTTGAAAGTGAACTAAACCTTTAAGTATCTGTCTGTTAGACCTATCCTTCAAGGCTTTGTACAGTGGAGAGGTGTCTGAATCACTCCAGCTTACCGCTGGCGAACCTCAGGGTTCGGTGCTTAGCCCTCTCTTTTTCTCACCCTGTAACATTTTTGTGCCCTGTTATAAAGTCTCATGCTTTTCCTATTACTGCTGTGCAGATGATACACAGTTATTCCAGTCCAACAACCTCACAATCTCAGCATATATCTCAGGAAATCTTTGACATTTTGTACTGGATGAAGGAATGCCGCCTCTAGCTCAACCTTACTGAAGTCAACAACACTATAGCTAGCCAGGAATCTTATTGTATTTGACATCCAGCTGAACTTTACAAACCACATCTTAGCATGCAGATCCGTTCTCTGTAATATCAAGAAAATTAGAGCCTTCGTGTCATACTGGTCTATGCACTTTTGTAGTCATTCTTGTTAAAGGATTAGTTCACTTTCAAATAAAAATTTCCTGATAATTTACGCACCCCCATGTCATCCAAGATGTTCATGTCTTTCTTTCGTCAGTCGAAAAGAAATTAAGGTTTTTGATGAAAACATTCCTGGATTATTCTCCTTATAGTGGACTTCAATGGCCTCCAAACGGTTGAAGATCAAATTGACAGTTTCAGTGCAGCTTCAAAGGGCTTAAACGATACCAGACGAGGAATAAAGCTCTTATCTAGCGAAACGATCAGTCATTTTCGAAAAAAAATGTAAATGTATATGCTTTATATAAACAAATGATCGCCTTCCATTCTTTCGTGTTCTTCAAAAAGCTTACGCTGTATGTCCTACGCCTTCCCTATTCTACTTACGGAAAAAATGGAACTGCCGCTGCGTTCGTTCCGTAGGTAGAATAGGGAAGGCGTGTTTGGAGTCCATTGAAGTCCACTATAAGGAGAACAATCCTGGAATGTTTTCATCAAAAACCTTAATTTCTTTTCGACTGACGAAAGAAAGACATGAACATCTTGGATGACATGGGGGTGAGTAAATTATCAGGAAAATTTTATTTGAAAGTGAACTAATCCTTTAAGTTTAAATATCTGATGCTTTATGTTTTGCACTTATCCTTCTGGTAGCCTTAATTAAATACATTCATCCAAAAAGAAGATTTTGTAATGTTTAGGCATTTTTATTTTCAGACATTTCATTGATAAGTTACAAAACAAAAAGAAAGCAGCATCTGGAAAACATTGCATTATTTGTATCTATTTTATACAATAAAAATTTACAAAAATAAATAGCTTTACAATGAAGAAGTAACAAAGTACAATCCTTCACTGAAGGGATAATATGTTTTGCCGCATTTTAATATGACTAATATATGAAATATACACAACTGGAATTGCCAAAACCATATTAACATTCATATGCAATTGTTATAAAGGAGCATAACCTATTTTCAGTTTAGTTTTATGCAGTACTACTGTTTTTTCTTCTCAATAACGTTCAACTACACAGCTCTTTCAAAACTTCAGCAGACATATCTACTCAAGAAGCATGAAAACACTGGAAGGTCGGATCTTTCCAAACCTCCATGTTTTCATTCACGTAGCAATTCACAACAATTTGCTATGTGCACTTTTGAAATAAAACAGTGTTTAATACAAGAACAGCGATAGTAAATGGTAAATTACATAACCATTGTATAACCCTCTGAATGGACACAAACATTATGTCTGTTGAGGAATTTTCAAAAGTAGTTTCTAAACTAGATCTAACATTTAATTGTAATTATTAATGTTCCAGAAAATAAATTAGGCTCAACCACTGTGTTCCTCTGATACAGTTTTCAATATACATGAACTAATAGATTTATATGATCATGCTTTAATCAAGTGTTCTTGCTACACTTCAACTCTGAAAGTGAAAATAACCTCTGATACATGCAAGCCATAAATAAAAAAAAAAAAAAAAAGTAAAATCAATAATTATTGACCAAATCACAAAGTAAATCAATAAAAAATGATAGCACCTTCTTAGTGGCTTAGCGAGTGACAGTTCCTAGTAACATTTTCAGATTACAAGTTAAAATAATTCCATTTTGTAATTCCAAATTCCTTCCAAATCTGAATTTTTAGAAGCTTTGAATGTTTGGAACCAAATGATTTTTGTCCTTATTTTAAAAATTCAGCCTGAGATGAATGTGAAAGCTTAGCTGATTGGTGTATTATGAAAAATAATTGATATGGAATGATCTGAAAAAGCAAATAGGAGACAGAAGTTAGGGAAACAGCATTGCTTGCTGAGGTAGATATCTATTGGATAAATCTTCAATAGTGGTTATTAATATATATTTGGAAAACCAAAGCCCAAGTGATCAGTCCGTGCAACATTCATGACCAAGATCACTCGACACAGCTCAACCGTTTTTCCATCTAAGGCTGAATATTTTATGCTCCGACTTGAAGCACGGTCAAATGATAATCTGTATATTGTTTCACAGGAACGTCTTATCACCTCTGAATAATTTGAAAGCCTGCATAATGTCCTCAACACTCTTGGTAGAAACACTTTTCAGATACTGATTGAGGCATCTTGGCAGGGTCACAATTCTCCAGTTCCACAACCTTCCCAGTGTAATCAATGCAGAGCATCCTACGCTGGCGTTCACCGTGGCCGCAAGTTTGTGAGCATGAAGACCAAGGTCCTATTTGCCACATGGGACATGGCAGGTCTGCGCAGGGCCTGATATCAGAAGGTCTGAGATCTTTATTGCAGTGGTTTGAATAGAAGCCAGCATTGTCTTTACATTCCACATTTCTCCTGGACCATCCTGAACCACACGTTTTGGAGCATTCAGACCACTCGCCCGAGACCCACTGTGGCACTCCAAAGGGATGGATCAGTTTGCCAGCAATCTTTTTGTCTTTAGGTTTGCTGAAAGACATGGTTTTAGGAATGTAGAAGGTGTATTTGACCTTCGGTGGGATGGATTCCCCAGCGGTGTAGAGCAGCTGTATTGTGATTGGTTCCTGTAGCTGGCGGAAGCTCTGAAGTCTCTCGAGTGTGGTGGACGAGCCACTGTACTTGAGCACAGCCCCCAGCACTGGAATATACTGCTCCACTGTGGAGACCGAGAAGTTGCCATTCAAGATATAATCACCATTTTCTCTCCGTACAGCCAAGTAATGGCCATCGTGTGGTATACTTCCATGGCTCTGCTGTTTGATGTTTATGTTAGTGGCTCCACTTGGAATCGTCACAATGTCCTTATATCCATGGCTAGAAAAACAGTTGAGATTTAAATTAATGTGGCCAAAATTAACAAACTTTTTTCATTAAAAACAGCAGTGAGATGTTCTTACACGACTTTACTGAACGAGCCAGATATCATCCTGCAGCTCTGACCGTTCCCGCCACACACGCCACATTTGTCGAGCTTCTTATTCGAATCGATCTCCAGGTCGCAACCAGCTTTGATACATTGGCCTTGCACACAGAATGATGTGGTATCTGGACCGCACGGGGTTCCATCAATTACCTGAGATTGAAACAATGTAAAATATTTATCATTTTTAACAGTAAAAGACCTGTTAATTGGTTAGCGCTAAGTTCCCTCACTCTACATGCTGAAAAACTGTAATTAATCTAATGGGACATTTAAAGTAATTTTACAGTTAAAGTATTAGTTCACTAAACTAATACTAAAATGTATATGCTTTATATATACAAATGTTCGCCTTCCAAGTGGTTCCGCCAAAACCGCACTTTTGTATTCTTCAAAAAGCTCACGCTGTATGTCCTACGCCTTCCCTATTCTACGGAAAAAATGGAACTGGCGCTGCGTTCGTTCTGTAAGTTGAATAAGGAAGGCGTAGGACATACAGCGATCATTTGTTAATATAAAGCATACACATTTACATTTTTTTCTAAAATGACCGTTCGTTTCTCTAGATAAGACACTTATTCCTCGTCTGGAATCGTTTAAAGCCCTTTGAAGCTGCACTGAAACTGTCATTTTGACCTTCAACCGTTTGGAAGCCATTGAAGTCCACTATAAGGAGAATAATCCTGGAATGATTTCATCAAAAACTTTTCGACTAAAGAAAGAAAGACATGAACATCTTGGATGACATGGGGGTGCGTAAATTATCAGGAAAATTTATTTGAAAGTGAACTAATCCTTTAAATACTGTTAAATATACATTTTTGGAAGTGAAAAAGAAGAACTCATCTCATAATTTAAACTGTAAAAACATAAATTGACATTCCTAGAATTTGTGTAACAGCTCACATTTGATGTTTTTTAATTGAAATAACTATGTTTATTAGTTTTTTTTCTAATCTGTTGTGTACATTAGGGTTTTGTGTTACATATTAAGTTGTTAAATTAATGTTTATTGCATTATTTTAATGATGTGTGTTACTATGATGGTGTTTTGTATTTGTGTATAAAAAAAATAAAAAATGGATTTCAGCAGTGGTGTGTAACGCAGTTTGGTGGGTTGAATTTTATATACAGTGTAATATATATATTTTTCAATTTTCCCAAAGACATCTGGAATAATAAACTAGGTGCAATGAAGTGTAGATTTTTCAATACATATTGATTCTGAAACATCTGAAACTTCCAATACTCATTTTCCGATGACACACAAACCCACCTCCCTTCACTCATTCATCTCATTTGCTCCAGGTGAATATTCTTGGTGTTACAGGGCTTGAATTTGAGCGTGGGATTGCACGCATTGCACATAATTTTACTTATTTCCGCAGATTTTGTCCTCACACCCAAAACGTGCGCACATAAAGCCACTTCTCTCTCAGTACTAAATTGAGTTCTTTTTCGCTGTTTATTGCGCTTAAACAGTCAAATACAGACAAAATGATTTTAAAATGCCGGCCTTGGCGAGTATTTGCATAAACACAATCAGTTATGTTTTAAGTGAACGTACACAGTTGAGAAAGAAAACACGTATAACAGTATAATGGATCTGTGCGTCAGCTCCTAAAGTGACAGCAGCCTAATATACCTGCTGCCAAATTATGAGATATTAAAAATATCTATATGGCAGTTTTTTCTCATGGTATCAATGTCAAAATTGTGGCCAGTGAAAATGCTTCACTTTAGAAAACCACTCGCCACAGTGGCTGGTGAGCAAAAAAGTTAATGTCAAGCCCTGCTAGGAATGCAATGTAAACTGCCTTGGATAAAAACATCTGCCAAATGTATAAATGCAAATTTAAGTGTGCTCACATTATAGATTTCAAAAATAATGTGCAACTTACTTTAGTTGCAAATACTCTGAATTCACTGCTGCCTCGTGCTCTGCAAAAGAGTTTACATCTATCCCGTAGCGACACTCCAGCGTATTTTGGTATCCACTGCTTCACATTTCCATGCACATCAAAGTGATTGGGATTGTTGTACTTCTCACATTGTTCCTCTCTGAAACTTTTTCCTGCAATTGTAAAGAATAGTTACCTAGTATAATAACACAATATGAAATGACTGACAATGAAGAGAGCAACTTACCTTGGTTATTCTCACAGGCCTGTTTGTTGCAGGACTGGTAATTCACTCTCTGGCCCACACAGTATTTTCCACCGTTTTCAGGAGATGGCTGGCTACACTCTCGGTAGGAGAACATCACTCCGCCTCCGCATGATCTGGAACACGGTTGCCATGGTCCCCACTCACCCCAGCCTCCATCCACAGCCGGCTGAACCAGAAGAACCACACAACCAAATGAATCTCCTGAGCGTGTGATTTTAGTGTCACCCGACTGACATTCATGATAAAGAAAAGAATTCTGGAAAAATGTTGGTTTCCACAAAAATATTTAGCAGCACAACTGTTTTTGACATTGATCATAATAAAAAATGTTTCTTGAGCACCAAATCCACATATAAGAATGATTTCTGAAGGATCATGTGACACTGAATATATATTCTAATAGAAAACAGTTGTTTTAAATCAGAAAGAGCTTTATTGTAATAATATATAAATTGTAATAATGTTTCATTATATTACTGTTATACTGTATTTTTGATCAAATAAATGCAAATTTAATACTGATAAAATAATATAATACAAAATATCCTTTATTTATTTTGTTACGCAAGAGTAGCTTCAAATACCTTAGGCCTCATGACTTCCTCAGAGGACATGCATACACTGTTCAGGCAGGTCCTGTTGGGGCCGCAGCTTGTGCCGTCCGCCCAGGGAAGGCTCCCGTTCCTGGTTGTGCACAGAGACTGCCCTTCTTGCTGGCACCAGAGCTGTCCGCACACCTCACTGGCTGAAGTGTTGGGACAATGCGAAAACTCCTCTCCAAATATCTGTTGGCACTGGCGGTCCAGGCTGTAAGTTATGCCTGGTAGCTCAGTGGGTAAGGCCACTATCGTCTCAGGGGTGTCCAGTAAACAGTCTCCTGTTATTATCCAGAGGAAGAGTTAGAGGGTAGTAAATCCTGAAATCAAAGGATTGTGTAACAGTAGGAACATTAGGCTCCTGGAGCTGACATTTAGGGAGACTTGCAGGAATGCACATCTGGGGGAGTGAGCCTTGAGGAGGAACACGAGTGAGCAGAAATGCACGTGGGGAACATGGGCCACTGCCCACTTCAAATGATACAGCAGTTAAAAAGGAAATGTGCGAGACCAATACTAAAGAGACGTGGCCCGGTGGAAAGAAAACATTTGTTACATTCCCTTTTTATGAGTTGGAGTGAAGTGACAGGAATGCATTCGTTCTGACTCAATGGAAAGGAACTGAAAATTATGAATTTACATTATAACAAGCAAAAGATGATGTAAAAGTGTTCGACTATAAACGAGGGGAACCCCCGAAGCTCACTGCATAAGTTAGGCTGACTTTTTAATGGCATTCACAAGAATCTGTTTCCTGTACTTTTGTAAATTTGCACTTACTGAAACTGGGGATCGGGATTGGGATCGAAATTCTTACAAATGTACTCCTTGCTGGTTTTAAAAAAAATATTGCTGAAAATTTCAATTTAATGACTCAAAAAATGTAATGTGGTGTAACCATATATATATTTTACTTGCACCTTTAACACATGTAGACATCTTCATCATTATTTTCAAATAGGTTATATATGTACTTTTCAAGACAGATAGTATTTTTTAGTGTTATTAATTCATAAATATCATTACATTTTAGAGTCGCACCACATGATATTGTACTAACCTAGTTATTTTATAATAATCAAATAATAGTATAGAAAATGTATTGACCCTGACAAACAATCTTGTACGGAAGAGGATTAGGGCCAAGCAATAATAAAAAAATAAAACCATCTCGAGATTAATGTTGTTAAATTACGAGAAAAAACTCGTTAAATTTCAAGAAAAAAGTTGAGATAAAATGTTGAGAATAAATTTGTTAAATTATGAGAAAAACACATTAAATTTCAAGAAAAAAGTTGAGATAAAATGTTGAGAATAAACTCGTTAAATTACGAGAAAAAAAGTCATTAGATTATGAGAACAAATTCGTTAAATTACGAGAAAAAACTCGTTAAATTTCGAGAAAAAAAGTCAAGATAAAATGTTGAGAATAAATTTGTTAAATTATGAGAAAAACACATTAAATTTCAAGAAAAAAGTTGAGATAAAATGTTGAGAATAAACTCGTTAAATTACGAGAACAACGAATTAAATGTCAAGAAAAAAGTCGAGATAAAATGTTGAGAATACACTCGTTAAATTACGAGAAAAAAAATCGTTAAATTTCGAGAAAAAAGTTGAGATAAAATGTTGAGAACAAAGTCATTAAATTATGAGAAAAAAGTTGTTAAATTTCGAGAAAAATAGGCAAGATAAAATGTTGAGAACAAAGTCATTAAATTGTCATTAAAGTCAATTAAATTAATTTGTTCTCATAATCTAACGACTTTTTTCTCATAATTTAATGAGTTTATTCTCAACATTTTATCTCGACTTTTTTTTCTCGAAATTTAACAACTTTAATCTCGAGATGGTTAATTTTTTTATTACTGCTTGGCCCTAATCCTCTTCCCTAATCTTGAGGGTCTGCATTAATATAACATTAATAATATCTCTATGATATCATTTGTTTTATGTTTTGTTAAATATTAATTTTGTAATAAATAATAAATATTGTATAATATATAATAATCATAAATAAATACATTTTCTAATAAATAATAATAAAATGATGCCAAGTTAATTAAAGGAACACTCCACTTTTTTTGAAAATAGGCTCATTTTCCAACTCCCCTAGAGTTAAACAGTTGAGTTTTACCGTTTTCGAATCCATTCAGCCAATCTCTGGTTCTGGCGGTACCACTTTTAGCATAGCTTAGCATAGTTCATTGAATCTGATTAGACCGTTAGCATCGCGCTTAAAAATCACCAAAGATTTTCGATATTTTTCCTATTTACAACTTGACTCTTCTGTAGTTAAATCATGTACTAAGACCGACGGAAAATGAAAAGTTGCGATTTTCTAGGCTGATATGGCTAGGAACTATACTCTCATTCCGGTGTAATAATCAAGGAACTTTGCTGCCATATCATGGGTGCAGCAGGCGCAATGATCCTATGATCCTATCCCAATGAGCCTATTTTCAAAAAAAGTGGAGTGTTCCTTTAACTTATTTTCATGAATATCATTCTTTTAATTCTTTTTCCTTCATTACGATATCAGACATTTTTGACTTTATAACCCATGAAATATTCAAATTAATTTTAATTCATAAATTAAAAACACGTTCATCATAGAATAAATGTATTCAAGTATATATGCTGTTTACTGTAGGGTAACACTTCAGTATGGGGAACACATATTCACTATTAACTACAAATTCTGCACCAATAAACTTATAATTTACTGCTTATTAATAGTTAGTAAGTTGTAAAGGTGCAATGTGTAAAATTTGGGAGGATCTATTGACAGAAATGCAATATAATATACATAACTATGTTTTCAGTGATGTACATAATGAACAGTTATGTTTTTATTACCTTAGAATGGGCTAAACGGACAAACACTCAATAGAGCGTGTTTCATCACTATGTTGTTATTCTTCTAAATCGTTTGTGTTTTTAGAGGCAGCTTGCATCATCACTATGCTGAATACGCACAAAGAAGAAGTAGTAGTACTCATCTGGTTTATTAGAAGCAGCGTCCATTCTTTGTTAGAAGTAAGAAGAAACGTCATTGCTTGATTGGCTAACATACTCTCTGCTGTCTCAGACGATGACATCTTTGACTTGTGTCGGCCAGATGGCCACTGTAGCTTCTCTATTTTGCTTCGAAAGGGAGGGGTGAGCTGCCGTCAGTTGCAGTTCGCAACCTCACTGCTAGTGGCCGCTAAAATTTCCACATTGGACTTTAAAATTTAGGTATTGGGTAGGATTAAGGGGTGTAGAATATGGTCATGCAGAATATTAATACTGTTCTGTACATCAGAATAAGAATGGCATCTACGCTAATATCTGTCTCTCTGCTTATCCTGAGGTTTGCCGGGTGCTGGGTCCAGGCCGTATCCAGATCAGATGGAGAACCTGCGTCTGGACCTGACTACAACGTAGCCCAGGAGACAATGGGCCTAAAGATCCAGTTCTGGCTGCATCTATAATTCAGATTTTTAATCCCCGTATCCGCTTACATATATTTATATATAATCTATTTTTAATCTCTATAATAAAAATGTATAATTCAGATTTTGATCTCCATATACATTTACATATATTATATATATGAAGAGTTTGGTTCCAAAACGCAATAACTCCATTTTGATTAATTTGAGTAAAAAGGTGTTTTCTTTACAAAGAAAGTGGCAAGATGAAAACCACTAATTTCTGTTTCAAACTTTCACATAGCATCTTTTGGTTATAAAAACACTAAAAATTCAAATCTACATTTTGATTTTAAAAAGTTTATTATAAAAACTTATTATTTTTTCCCCAAAATGCAATAAATCCATGACCTTTTTTTTCCAAAATACAATTAATCCATCAACATAAAAGTTATTTTTCAAATTGAAAATACACAACAAAGCAAGTTAATTCACATATATGACTGAGTCTAAACTTTGCCAATATTTATTTTATATACAGGCATTTTACTAAAAATACATTCAGCCGTTGCTCCCAAAATGAATTCAACGGATCTTGTTAATGTTATAAATTATTTGTCATCACCGATTAACGAGTATCTGGCGCCACCGCACGGTTAAATAAACACATTTGCCGAGTACATTGGTATTAAAACGGCTTTTTAAAAAAGCCTTCAATGTTTACAGTGGGTGGAATGGTGCGCTGTGATTGGTTGAGCGGATATATCACGTTCTGCAGAAAAAGGAGACTGGCGTTTGTCGCTTTTTGGAAAGAAAGGGAGAAAACATGACAGAATAACATGACGGATATCACATTTTGCGCAAAATTGATAAATGACTTTTCAATACCGACCAGATACAATACTGATTTTGGCGGAAACTCAATTTTTTTGAAAATGGCGTTTATCGCGTTTTGGAACCAAACTCTTCATATCTTCCAAGGGGTTTTTTCCCTCCTAGGACTTTTTTCCCAGTGCTAGCACGCTGGGTTTTTCTCCTAGGGGTTTTTTTCCACCCCTGGAAGTCAGCCGACATTGGCTTAATGTAGCACCATCTTGTATATGTTACATATTACCACGCTTGTTTGTACAGTTTATTTTTAACCACTTCCCTTTTTTCTGTGCTTCTAATATGTAAAGCTGCTTTGAAACAATTACCAATTGTAAAAGCGCTATATAAATACATTTGACTTGACTTGACTTTATAAGACAGCCAATATCCTAGTAATATGCAAGCGAATAGGCAACTACTTAAAAGTGAGAATTGAACTAAAATAAATTGTTACCATTAATGGATCTGAACAAAAAAAAAAAGAGTGTCACGTCATTGACCCAGCTAAAATTTTGTGCACATACCATGTCCATTGTCGAAAAAATCTGTGACGTACAAAGCACTGCAGGGAGACCAAGGCGAGGTCTTATTGAGCTGAGTGTAAACAGGGGCCATGATATGGTGCTCGCCTAGATGTCCAAAAAGCTGCTCACAGTTCTTAGTGTCATCATGCGGCATACTCAAAACATGGCCTGAAATAAGAACAAAATCACATTATGAAAGGTCAAATCAACTAAAAAATTGCTTAGTGATTACCAGAGGACATCCACACCTAGCTCATGGGCAGTCGTGTAAGCTGCCTGAAGGCCGTTGTCTTCAATAACAGAACAGCTCCTTTTGGTGTCGCACATAGTTCCGACATCAGCTACACCCAATGTGTCACAGCTCTGATGTCCACAGATGTCCTGAAAGGCAGTTTAAGATTAAAAAACAACAAAAAAACAGAATTCTTATTGCTGTTCCAGGGTTCTGGTTAATAGTAAGAGAAAAAAACATATTGCCAGTGTTTCCATCATAAAACCAAGCAAATAAATAGTTTTGGCAGACAGCAGACCTATGAAGTGAGAAAATGTAACTATGTGGCGTCTGAAAATGTATCTCAAAAACATGACTGGAGTCTTTTCCATCCTTTGCCCAGAGATCCGAGACGGAGACAAATGTTTCCAAAGCAAAAGACCACAAAACACACATGATTCAAGGCACATCTGGCCTTGGCACAGTGCGAGAGCCGGTCTCACATGTGTTCACCTTTCAGAGGAGCTGCTGTCTGTAGTCTGTCTTTTAAGTCTCGTTTTCAGTTTCAATATGCTATAACGTCTGCTCTAGTAATGAGTTATGCACCATAAACTTTTTGACACACTTTTCAATGCACTTTTTTGACAGGTCAAGCTCATACTTAAGCTGCTGAACCCGGTCATTTGCACAATTTTTAGTGGTATAATAAAAGCAACTGTGCTTAACTGGATTGAATGTGCACTTTTAGTGTATTTCAAATCTTAAAAGTGTATTTTATTGATGAAATAAATGCAACTTTAGTATATTGTACTTAAAGCGAGTCTGTTTCTTAACAGACTTTTAAAAAGTGCAATTTGCGATAAAGCCAAATGAAAAAAAGTACGTTTTAAAGGGTAAGCTCACACAAAAATGAAAATTCTGTCATTTATTACTCACCCTCATGTTGTTCCAAACCCGTAAGACTTTCGTTCATCTTCGAAACACAAATGACGATCTATTTAATGAAATCTGAGATCTTTCTGTCCCTCCACTGACAGCTTACACTACTACCATATTTTGATTTCATCAAAAAGATCTTAATTTGTGTTCCGATGATGAACAAAAGTCTTACGGGTTTGGAACAACATGAGAGTGAGTAATAACTGACAGAATTTTCATTTTTGGGTGAACTAACCCTTTAAATCATTATGTTTTAATAAACTTATTTATTAATACACTTATTTTGATGTTTTGACTAACATGCTAAAGTTATAATTTTAAATGTAGTTGTATGTTTAATTGTGATAAATTGCAACTTCACCATTTAAAAAAGCATTCTTTTTCACAAGGGATTCTAAATTCAGCTATGGTCAAGAATCTCACTTCATCATGATCCCATAAAATATATAATAAATCACTGCTCACCTCTCTAGTAAAAAGTATGGCAGTATCATAGTGCTCCGGATGCCTGTGGCTGGGCGGGTTGAAGAGCTGTTGCCAGGCACAGAAGTTGCGCAGAGCGACGCCTCCATTGCTGGAGACTGACGGTCCGACCTCTTCGTCCTCCACGATCAGCATCTTCACAAGCACTATGTTGATGGAGTTCTTAATGCTGGGATGTTTGTAAATCTGAGCAGCCACTGACATCAAGGTCAGCATGTAGTGCTAAAGAGAGAAAACCAACAGCTTGCTATTCGCCAACTGTGCAGCAGAACTTTAAAGGTGTAGTAAGCGATTTTTGAGAAATGCAGTTGACTGGACCGAGCACCACAAAAAAACTTGTAGCAAATCGGCAGTAGGGGGCGTATACACTTATGATTGTGGAGGAGAGAGAGTGAGCAAGAGGGAGATTTGAAGACTGTAGAAAGAGAGATGGCTGAGAGACATTACAAACAAGGAATATAACTGGAAAAAGAAGGGTTGTTTAATATTAGAAAAGCTTTCCAGCGCTGGAGAGACCTAAGCAAGAAGGCCTGAAAACGAATGCGGAGGTTGCGTTATTTCTGCTCCAAACATGAGCAACTTTGGTTTTGAGTGTGTGCTGCTGGCGACTAACAATGAACTCTTGCTTGTATATATTTGTATAGTGTATATTCATTTTTTTGTGTTTTCTCATCGTTCATTCGTCATCTTTTTTTGCTTCGCTTCAGCTATAATAATGAGACATCCACTCTTGCACTCCATGTTCATGCATTTTGGGGGCGGAGCAATGAAGGGAGAGGTGCGTTTGTTTGGGTTGATTTCAAATATCAACAGTGTTCAACAAAGATTCTCAGAAATTGCTTACTGCACCTTTAAGTGTAAAAGCATGACATCATTGGCAGGACAGTCCAGAACTGCTGGAATGGAACGGCTTTTACTCTGCATATTTTTCCAAGTTATTGTGGACAATAATATCTCCACCTTTTTCAAATGCAGTACACTGCAATAGACAATGCATAGTGGGAAAAAAGTTAATATTTTGATAAAGGAGACAGGATTATTGAATACTGTTAGGAGGTTTATCAAAATGTGTACCTGTACTGTTTGCCCATTTACAGTATATAATACCTCATTCAATATTCTTTAAATGGGGGAATTATTGTCTGCTAGAGCCAAACACTAAGGATTATTCTGGAGATTTATTTCATTAATATGTGGTTTGTTTGTTTGTTGAAAAGCCCTGACGTCAGCAGTAAAGCAGCTGGTTGTCCATGGATTTCTTTACGAGGCATTGTGTTTCCATCTGCAAATTTGGATCCCAAAATCAACATCTGGATTGCTATCTGCCTCATGATACTGACCCGGACAGTGCATTTTTTCACACTCTAGACTTTTCCAATCATTTGTTTTCGATGACTCGATGAAGGAGAATTTCAGGGGGTGGTGGATCATGAGTGGGTGTGTAGATCAGTAAAGTACCGTTCATACGAACTGTGACTCATTCTTGTACAGTCTATGGTATGTACATTTTAACATGTCCCTCAAGGTACACTAAATAGCTGTTAATGTTCAAAATTTGATCCTTCTTTCGATATTAAAACAAGTACTTGACTTAAAAGAGTGGGGTAGCCTATGAATTAGCATTTGTAAACCAAAGATGGACTTCCAGAATAGTCTGTCTTGTCTGTTGACTGGTTTTAGCAGGGTTTTGGGCAAATTTCAATTAGCTAGAGTGTTAAACACAAGCTGGAAGACCATCTTAAACTAGATAAGACCACCTTAAAACAGATAAGACCAGCAAACAATCTTAAGTCAAAACTTAAGCTATTTTTAGCAAGCTTTTATTAAAAAGACATTTAGACCATCTTAGACCAGCAAACCCCAGCTACCAGTTGGGCATGCCATCTTAAAGTGGTTTTTGTAAGATGATAGCTGGTCAACCAGCAAATGACACGCTTGGATCATCTTGCACCAGCTATTAAACATCTTAGACCAGCTACTTAATCTAGATTTTCCAGCTGTCAAAACTGCTAAAACGAAACATGTCTTTATTTACACGTGTGAGCCCTTACCTTGATCTCGTCTCCATAGAAATGTGTCAGGGAAGCGTCACCGACCACCAAAGTCTCAATAAACCTGGGCGTAGAGACAAAGCGCCTGCGCCTAGACGGCATCTGGACCATCGAATTTCGATTATCATCCCTGATATCTGACAGCTGTTTAGAAACCTGCGGGGACTTTGTAAAACGTCTTCTTTTAATGACATGCAGCTGCTCGGTTAACTTTCCATATGTTCCCAAGCCGAAAAGTTTAGGTTCGACTGTATATTCTTTACCATCTGTGATGAATGATCCTAAAATCCCACGACATAAGCTGACAGAAACAATAGAGTCCTCATTGGAGTCAACAGAGCCAGTGTAAAAACAACCTTTTAATAATTCTGCTCCAGTCTCTTCAGTTTGATTCAACAAGGACTGATCTGTCAGGTTGCTGGTTGACTCGAGTCTTTCTTGTGGATTGACTTTGATGCGATATACCTTCAGTGCTGGCGATATAAAGGTGCTGTCCGGTGTCAAATTAAGTGTGAAATTCCTGCCGAAAGCCGTGAGTCTGAAGCTGGGTTGTTCTTCACTCCTCTTTGCCACTCGTCCACCGGTTCTTCCAGTCAGCCGTACAGGTATAATCTCCTCAGTCTCAAATGAGTGAGCAGAGGTTTCAGCGAAGAGGCAAACAATTAAAGTAGATATGACTAAACACGACCACATTTTATTAAAATGCAGCTATTCCAAATAGAAAATAACGAATTGATTACTATAGGCTAATGATAAACTTTCAGAAACTGGGTTGAATCAATGGTCCATTCCTTGTCTGAAAAATGTTAATATCATAAATGTTTAAAATCCCTATCCAGCACATGCATTCATTAGCTTAAATGTATTTTGAAACTGAATAAGTAATTATTTAATGCAAATAGGCTATCACTAGGTACACAAATTGAATTCAAGTTAAATAGGAGCGTGAGCTGTAACGTCCAGGACTGTCTCACGGATTGAGGCGCTGGTATTTATACTTTCTGAGAAATGAGAGGTTTATTTTTGATATCCAGCGCTGCTGTAGTCTCTCCTCCCACTGTGCCCTCGTGAAAAACCTCTGGATCGGGTTTGCCCAATGAAAACTGAGAAGCACACCCCTTCCTAAATAGCAACAGTTTGTCAACTGGGTAGTTAATATTTGTGTATTTCTAATTTTGATGTGCTAGTAATATGTTCCTGAAAAAAGTCAAATATTTAATGATATAAAAGTTAACTTTTTTTTAATTAGGCCTACATATTTGTTATATTTTAATGCTTGATAAAGTGATAAATAATAACAGCATTTTTATGTTAAAAAGACACAAGTGCTGACTGATAAATTATCACCGTTGTGCTGAGTAGAGCAATCTGGAAATCTGCTCAAGAGGAGCCTAAAACGTAGTAGGTTGTATCCAGATTGTTTAAAAGCATCATCTACATCACTATTTACTATTTTACAGTGCTCTAAAAAATGTTCGTCTTTGTAGTTAACTCGTAGACTATGTAGAAAGGGGATATAATGTTCAATCTCCACAAGGTGGCAGTAAGACATTGTACATGGATGTGAACACACGCACACATTCGCTTCATTCATGATTCGTACCAGTCTGAAACAGTTTATAGATATTCTCTGACTCAGACACCAGAGGGCGACGATGATTTTTGAGGTAGAAATCAATTGAAAGACTACATTCACGACAGTTGAACTATGATTAGGTTAAAATGTAAGCTTATGTAATCTTTTAAAGATAATCTGTTTCATTGTAGTCCTACAGTTGTTCCTCTTTGCACCAGCTAATGTACCTATTATTTTTCTATACCATTTTTGTTCCATTATCTGTAGCCTTTTGTCAATACAACATTTGCATTATAATTCATTTATTGGCATTGAACTCCACCAAAGGGGTTACAACAAACAACCTTTTTATGAGCATTTTATGTTAACTAATCTGATTCAAAACTCTTTATGCATACCAATCGAGAGTGGAAATTAAAAATTAAAAATACACAATACGCCACAAAAACAAGATATTCATTGGTTTATAGCATAAAGAGAAGTCCATTCTCTACAAGCCCCAAGCAAGATTATACAGAATCTGTATGGCATTTAGGTCAGTAATGACTGAGGGTCACAAACGTCACGAATGGTCCTGATGTGCATTCTTAAAGCAGCAAACCGATGGAGCTTTTCCAATAACCAGACAGGCTAGTCTATATCAAATGTGACTTATTCCACTGTGGGCAAGGGCAAAGAAGCTGCAATGTGAACATTTGGCAGTTCATGTAGGTGTCAGAATGGACAGTCATCTAATGTTTGTGCTGCTTCCATGGAGAGCTTTCAAAGCCCTGTCATGACCACATGACTACATGTGTGAAGATCAACTGATAAGAGAAGGTTGAGGGAAATTTGAAGGACTTTGAGCATCCAGCAGCACGCAAACTTTCAGAGCCTGAAATTATATATATAAAAATATGCAAATTTTGGATTCAATCAATGGATGTGATTGGTTTATATGGATTCTAGTAACAAATATTCAAAGGAAGCACCACTTAAGTGAATCCATGATGGCTTAAATGAGGAAAGACTAGGCTACATGCTCAGGTGTTAACACTGCAAAAATGTTTTACTATTTGTCAAGTCAAGTCAAGTCACCTTTATTTATATAGCGCTTTTTACAATGCAGATTGTGTCGAAGCAGCTTTACAGTGATAACTGGTATATAATTTGGCTGCACAGCAGCTCTTAAATAATAGTGTCAGTGCAGGCAGATCAAAAGCACTGTTCAATAAATGTCAAGAATACTATTGAATATCAAATGTCAAGTGTCCCCAACTAAGCAAGCCAAAGGCGACAGCGGCAAGGAACCCAAACTCCACCAGGTGACATCAGGTGGCAAACAAGTGGCAAATAGAAAAAGAAAAAAATAGAGAAAAGAATAGAAAAAAAAAAAAAAAAACTTGGGAGAAACCAGGCTTAGTCGGGGGGCCAGTTCTCTTCTGGCGAGATAATTAATTAATAATTAATTAATTAATAATTTGCATAGCTAATTATTCAGTTTGTTGCATTTGTTAAGAGTTGCAACAATATTATGAACAAAATTGTTGAGGACTTAAATTTGTATTCTTTCTTATTGTCAAATGGCAATAAAAATAGCTTCAACTTTATCAATTAAAAAATGTTGGCTAATTTATTCAAATTTTATGCAATATTATATCCATTAAAGCAGCACTATACGTTAAATATTGCAGGTAAAAATCAAAATGCAATTGAGCAAGCACATTAAAAATGGTTGTCAAACTGTGTTCTTACCTTATTGCACTATGGCAGGCCTAAAATGTTCATTTAAATTTTGAGAAGTCGGGTCGGATTGCGCGGGAAATTGTAGTCTTATGTCATTGTGTTAACGTCATGTCCGTAAGAAGGTCCATGTATGTAGCTTGTTCTTGTTACGTAAAATAAGTCAACTAGCCTAAAGCAGCATAACGAGCAGTTCTAAATAAACCATAAAATACTTCTTTCCAAAAAAACAAACATGAATACACGCATTAAAATTAAACGGATATTGAACAGACACTTCATAGCGTTTACCCCACAGTTGTTTCGGGGATTCGGTTCAGTTGGAGTCTCGTTCGAATCTTTGTTCATTACCTTTGTTATTTATTAAGCATGCTTTCAGAAATGATTGTAGAAAAACATTTTATGAAAATTTTATTATAATTTTTTATTGTACTTTTTGTATTGTTTTTCAACCAAAAAGTAAAAAAAAAAAAAAAAAAAAAAAAAAATGAGTAGCTAATTCAAAAATATTTTATTTATCAAAAACAAGCCCGTTGACACAGTTCCCTCAAAGTCATTTGCCAAGTATTCCACACCTCTACAAATGACAGGCATTTCTATGGAGTGGGAGGTAACCTCTGAAGCGCGCCTGGCTTGATGCTCATATTTAGAGAGCCAGAAGTGTCTGCGGTGTTCAACATGAAGCATGAGCTCTCATCTGAACCTCCCAAAAACTTATATTACAACCCGCAATGTTTACATATGACGCAAAAGAATAAAAGAGAGAGAGCCGGTTTCACAGAGAGAAACACCATTGCGATGGATGGAGATTGTGGCAATGCTTAATTCATATGACGGATGTACAGAACCATGACCGAGAGCATCACGGTGTGATTTACACTTTGAGGGATATATAAATCACCAACAACAACGATGTCGAGTTTCCCCGTTGTTTTGTTTTGTCACTTGCATATGCTTTTTTTAACGAAAATATACCTCTGTATGGAAACTGATTTTTGTGAACCTGTTCGACAAAATGACAAATTGAACAAAGAACTAGTTGTTTACAGAATAAACGCTTTTAATCAGGAATTGTATCTTAATCTTCTGCCTGACTCAAGTTTTCTGGCTCCTGACGGCACATTTCAATATGACACCTCATCTTCAAGTGCTTTTGTAGGACCTTCTTTTAGAAGATGCTTTTACTCCGGTGATGTTAATGCTGACAGGAATTCTTACGCAGCTCTCAGTCTCTGTGGAGGTGTCCGAGGAGCGTTTTCTTATAACGGGATGGAGTACCTCATAGAGCGGAGGTCGACCAACACAGCACCAGGACTGATCTCAGATGATGCTGAAAAAACGCACATCATCCGCAGGAGAAGACATCTGCACGCTCCGAACTCAACATCTCGGTGCGGAGTTACATCTGGTTTAAACCCGGGCGCTGTGGAGTCGTTAGAAAAGTACAAACATGTGAAGGGACATACGAAGAACTTCACAGAAACTGTGTTGAAAAGCATGAGCAGATCGAAAAGATTCGCCTCTGTACCGAGATATGTAGAGGTCCTGGTTGTTGCTGATGAGTCTATGGCAAAATTCCACGGTGACGACTTGAAGCATTACCTTTTGACTCTCATGTCTGTCACTGCAAAGCTGTACAAACACCCCAGTATCTTGAACGCCATCAGTATAGTGGTTGTAAAGCTTATAGTGATTAATGAGGCAGAAAAAGGACCCAAAGTATCCAGTAACGCGGCACTAACCCTGCGCAATTTCTGCACCTGGCAGAAGAAGCTGAATAAGATCAACGACAAACACCCAGAGTATTGGGACACAGCTATTTTGTTTACTAAGCAGGTAAGGAATACTCACGGGTCAATGCTATATTTATTAAGTCATATAAAATAAATCCCCCCGCCCAAAAAAAAAAAGTAATTTATACAAAATTAGTTTAATACATCCCTTCTGATGAACATAATGCAGGAAGCCATTTTAAGACCCTTGAGACCCTCAACCGTCAAGATTAATAAGTTACTGTAGAATATAAATATAATTTTGATTTAAAAAATCATTATAGATATATATAGTGCTGCTTGAAAGTTTGTGAACACTTGCAGAATCTGTGAAAATGTGAATAATTTTAACAAAATAAGAGGGATCATACAAAATGCATGTCATTTTTTATTTAGTGCTGTCTTGAGTAAGATATTTTACATAAACCATGTTTACATAAAGTCCACAAGACCAACAAATAGCTGAATTTATAAATATGACCCCATTCAAAAGTTTGTGAACCCTTGATTCTCAATACTGTGTGCGTTTACCTGGATGATCCACAACTGTTTTTTTTTTTGTTTTGTTTTTTTTTTGTGATGGTTGTCATGAGTCGCTTGTTTGTCCTGAGCAGTTAAACTGCCTAATATTCCGAAAAAAATCCTCCAGTTCCCGAAAATTCTTCAGTTTTCCAGCATCTTTTGCGTATTTGAATCAGCAGTGACTGACACTGTATGATTTTGAGATCACACTGAGGACACCTGAGGGACTCAAACACAACTATTAAAAAAGTTTCAAACATTCACTGATGCTCCAGAAAGAAACATGTAAAAACCTTTTGAATTTGAAGATCAAGGAATATTGTACTTAATTTGTCTTCTGGCAAACATTTAAGCGTCTTCTGTTGCTTCCGAAGGGCATTACTAAATTAAAAAAAAAAGATATTTTAACAAAATAAGAAAAAGTTGGACATCTTTATCCTGTTCAAAAGTTTTCACCCCCTGGCTCTTAATGCATCGTGTTTCCTTCTAGAGCATCAGTGAATGTTTGAACTTTTTTAATAGGTGTGTTTGAGTCCCTCAATTGTCCTCAGTGTGAAAAGATGGATCTCAAAATCATACAGACACTGCTGGAAAGGGTTCAAATATGCAAAAGATGCAAATCTGAAGAATTTTCAGGACCTGGAGGATCTTTCTGAAGAATATTGGGCAGTTTAACTGCTCAGAACAAACAAGCAACTCAAGAACAACCATCACAAAACAAACAGTCAGAGATCATCCAGGTAACCACACAGTATTAAGAATCAAGGGTTCACAAACTTTTGAGCGGTTCGTTTTTATAAATTCAGCTATTTTTTTTTTTTTGTCTTGTGGACCATATGTAAACACTTTGATGTCAAATATCTTACTCAGGACAGTACTAAATAAAAAATAACATGCATTTTGTATGATCCCTCTTATTTTGTTAAAATTATTCACATTTTCACAGATTCTGCAAGGGGTTCACAAACTTTCAAGCAGCACTATATATATATTAATGATTAAGTTCACTAAAATTTGTTCAAGGAAAGTATTTTAGTACTTTTTCTTGTACTCAAAATATTTGCAGAGAATATTCTGTTTTTCAAAAATGTATGAAACCAACATTTCTAACTAAAGAACACACGCTTTAAACTAGATTTTTAGTTTCTTCTTTTTATCACCTCTGATATCCTGATTAGTCGTTGACCTATATCTTACATAACTTTTCCTTAGATGTTCCTTAGCTGAGTTTACATCCTTCAGTGGTTTTGCAGAAACCCTTTCTAAACGAACATGACATGCCGTCTGGATAGAAAACAGTAAAACATTTCTGGAAACATGTCAAAGCTAGGGAGTGCTCCTAAAAGAAAATTGAATTTTCTACCATTTGATTCCAATATAAACTTAAAAGCACCATTACATCATCAGAAAGCTGAACGCACACATCAGGAGTAAAAAAAAACAAAAAAAACACAAAATATAATAATGACTCAAGCAGAGAAGTGATCTAAGTCAGCTGTCACTACTGCGGTCTGCTATGCAAAGATACCTGCCAGCGCTGCACCTGTTATTTCAGCAAAATTAACTCGTGCCTTTATATTACTTGTTTGCTGCTAAATATTTTGTAAAAATCCTATTATTTTAAGTATTAAAAAGCATACATAGCTGCACAACTTTAAGCTGAACAGATGTATCTTCTCATGGCCATTTCTTTCCTTATATTTGACAGCATGAGAAAGTTGTAGCATTTATGTCAAGACAACATTGGATTGTATTCAGTGTTCCCAAATGTTATCCCTGAAGACTCCAGGTGGCTGATGTTCCCACATGGTTCCATCGGTCCTCTTAACAATGTCGTAACAACAGCTGTTTACAGGCATTCTTGGCCACCTTTGCTGGTCCTGTGCTTCTCATTATGTCAAAAGCCAATAAGCTTGTATTCTGATCTGACAAATTGGAAATAGACAGTTCACACTCATATGCTTTGGATCAGACCTAATCAATGAGGAAGCCTGGAGATTTAAATGATTTCAGAGATTAAGTAGCTGTCATCCTCATACTGCTCCTGAAACACTTCATGCTTGTTATGTCACATTACAATCACTGATTTCACAGGACATTTGTGGGGCCACCACGTGTGACACTCTGGGAATGGCTGATGTAGGCACCATGTGTGATCCTAAGAGGAGCTGCTCAGTTATTGAAGATGATGGTCTCCCCTCTGCCTTCACCACTGCGCATGAACTAGGTGAGAGCTATGTTTGGTTTCAAAGTAAGACTTTTGTGTGCAAAAAAAGGTGAACTGAAGGTCCCTATCTGAGTTCTCTGTCCCATGCCACCCTGAGACTGTCTGTGGTGTAATTAAGTTGAATCCTTTAGGGTATGGGATTTTGATGAGGTTTCCCATTCTTGAAATTCTAGCTCTGATTCCTTGATCTTTAAACATGAATGTTGTGCCAGCTGTTTCAAAACAAAAAGCCCTGTCATACTTTATTATTAATTTAGAAGAACAATGACAACAGCATTCAAGAGTTTTCCACATCTCCTGATCCCTGTGAAAACAAAGGTTTAATAAAAGACAGATGGGAAAACATTAGCAGATGCTGAAAGAACATTCATTGGGGCTGGTCCATGAGTGCCATCCTTATATGGTTTGTACAGACCTATGAAACACTTTGAACATATTTGTTGTACATATTGTTTTGTGTTAGTCATTGTACACCTTGATGATAGACATACTCACTAATAGACAGACTGACTGACTGACTGACAGACGGACAGAAATGATAGATAGATAGATAGATAGATAGATAGATAGATAGATAGATAGATAGATAGATAGATAGATAGATAGATAGATAGATAGATAGATAGATAGATAGACAGACAGACAGACAGATAGAAAGATAGATGGACAGCTTGATAGATAGATAGATAGATAGATAGATAGATAGATAGATAGATAGATAGATAGATAGATAGATAGATAGATAGATAGATAGATAGATAGATAGATAGATAGACAGCTTGATAGATAGATATAGATAGACAGACAAACAGACAGACAGCTTGATTGATTGATTGATTGATAGACAGAGACAGCTAGATAGATAGATATAGATATACAGCTTGATAGATAGATAGACAACAGACAGCTTGATAGATAGACAGATAGCTAGATAGATATAGATAGATAGACAGCTTGATAGATAGAGACAGCTTGATAGATAGACAGATAGACAGACAGCTAGATAGATAGAAAGATAGATAGACAGCTTGATAGATAGAGACAGCTTGATAGATAGACAGATAGACAGACAGCTAGATAGATAGAAAGATAGATAGACAGCTTGATAGATAGATAGATAGACAGACAGACAGACAGCTTGATTGATTGATTGATTGATTGATTGATTGATTGATTGATTGATTGATTGATTGATTGATTGATTGATTGATTGATTGATTGATTGATTGATTGATTGATTGATTGATAGACAGAGAGACAGCTAGATAGATAGATGGATAGACAGCTTGATAGATAGATAGACAGACAGACAACAGACAGCTTGATAGATAGACAGATAGACAGACAGCTTGATAGATAGACAGCTTGATAGATAGATAGATAGATAGATAGATAGATAGATAGATAGATAGATAGATAGATAGATAGATAGATAGACAGACAGACAACAGACAGCTTGATAGATAGATAGATAGATAGATAGATAGATAGATAGATAGATAGATAGATAGATAGATAGATAGATAGATAGATAGATAGATAGATAGACAGACAGACAGACAGACAGCTTGATTGATTGATTGATAGACAGAGAGACAGCTAGATAGATAGATGGATAGACAGCTTGATAGATAGATAGACAGACAGACAACAGACAGCTTGATAGATAGACAGATAGATAGATAGACAGATAGATAGATAGATAGATAGATAGATAGATAGATAGATAGATAGATAGATAGATAGATAGATAGATAGATAGATAGATAGATAGATAGATAGATAGATAGATAGATAGATAGATAGATAGATAGATAGAAACAGAAAAAGAATGACATGGCTTGACTATTTCTTTGGCTCTTTGGCTCTTATCCAGGCCATGTCTTCAGTATGCCACATGACAATGTGAAGGCTTGTGAGGAGGTGTTTGGAAAGTTGAGGGACGACCATATGATGTCTCCCACACTGATCCAGATTGACCACAACATGCCATGGTCTGTCTGCAGTGCTGCCATCATCACAGACTTCCTGGATTCTGGCCATGGTTAGTTTGCTGTCTGCTCTGTTGCAATCAACTCTGACGTGTATCTCAGTAACATTGAACAAATACATCAAGGATATGCTCAGCTACACAAATCACCAACATACAGTACTAAATGCACTCTTTGCTCTCTAGGCGACTGTCTGCTTGATCAGCCCCAAAAGCTATTGGCTCTTCCAGAGGATCCTCCGGGTGTCAGCTACTCACTCAGCCGTCAGTGCGAGCTTGCCTTCGGCTCAGGATCTAAGCCTTGCCCGTATATGCAGGCCTGCTCCAAACTGTGGTGCACTGGGAAAGCTAAAGGACAGCTGGTGTGCCAGACTCGCCACTTTCCCTGGGCTGACGGTACTACCTGTGGAATCAACAAGCTGTGCTACCGGGGAATTTGTACTGATAAGCAAAATACTACCAAAGACAAGGTGAGTGATGTGTTAACTTAAGTATATCTGACTGCAGACAAATGCACTCGATTTGTATTTTTGGACATGCCAGTCATCCATGGATAATAAGAATACTCTTATACCCACCACAGCTGCATTCATTTTGATCAAAAGTACAGTAAAAACAGCAATATTACATATTAAATATTAAAATAACTGCTTTTTATTGTAATATATTTTAAAATGTAATTTATTCCTGCGATGGCAAATAGACATGCTCTTCATTGTGCGATCCTGTGTGTATCTGTGTAAGCGCTCGGTAAAGAGCGCCAAAGATGTCTGTTTACGACATGTTTTAGAAACGTTGATCATTGTAGCCAATCACAGACGTATCTGTTGAGTGTGTGAACACAATGGCCAATCAGAGGCGTTTAAGAATCTGCTCAACAGCTAGGGAGAAATACTGGTATCGTCGCATTTTTTAAATTTCAGTACCGACTTGGTATAGTCAGTACTTTTGCCAACCTTAGATCATTTCTAAACCGTGTGAACTCTTTCCGCAGGTAGACGGCCGTTGGGGTCGATGGGGTCTGTATGGTCCATGTTCCCGTATGTGTGGGGGAGGGGTGCAGCTCGCCAAAAGGGACTGTAACAACCCCATCCCTGAAAACGGGGGCAAGTACTGTCAAGGACTGAGAGTGAAGTATCGCTCCTGCAACTTAGAGCCTTGTAAAGATTCAGGTAAACGAAATATCTTTCAGTCTCATGTTAAAAAACATGAATGAGTCAATATTGGTGTCTGACGATGATTTTTTGTGACAGGAAAGAGCTTTCGAGAGGAGCAGTGTGAGTCGTTCAATGGCATCAGTCTGAACACTAACAGACTGAGTCCGTCTGTAGTCTGGGTCCCGAAATATTCTGGAGTCTCTGTTAAGGACAGATGCAAGCTCATTTGCCGAGCCAATGGCACCGGATACTTCTATGTCCTTGCGCCAAAGGTAAATATATTGATATTTCCACTTAAATACTTCAAAGTTGTTTGACATTAGTGGTTTATATGCAGAAGAGGTTCTGAGCCAGTTCTTATCTCATGGAAAGAATAACATCCCTTTTTCAAAGTGAACAAGATACTTTTAAAAAGTAATGGTGGGAGCTTATCTCTCAGATATGGTTGTGTGGAGTGACACTGTGCAGGGCTGCTTGTCACAATTACTCATGCTGTACATGGGAAGAGAGAATCAACCAGGGTATCAGCAACCTATACAGCTATGAGCTTACAATAGTTACACAATGAAAACCATGTCCTAACCAGCTGCAACAAAGAGACGAGTGATACTACATTCTGTTAGTCGCTTGGATTCTATTGCTGAGCTAGCCACGCCCACATGACATCCCAATGGACCAAAATCCTGCTTCTGATGTACAAACCCGATTCCAAAAAAGTTGTGACACTGTACAAATTGTGAATAAATACAAAATGCAATGATGTGGAAGTTTCAAATTTCAATATTTTATTCAGAATACAACATAGATGACATATCAAATGTTTAAACTGAGAAAATGTATCATTTTAAGGGAAAAATAAGTTGATTTTAAATTTCATGGCATCAACACATCTCAAAAAAGTTAGGACAAGGCCATGTTTACCACTGTGTGGCATCCCCTCTTCTTTTTATAACAGTCTGCAAATGTCTGGGGACTGAGGAGACAAGTTGCTCAAGTTTAGGAATAGGAATGTTGTCCCATTCTTGTCTAATACAGGCTTCTAGTTGCTCAACTGTCTTAGGTCTTCTTTGTCGCATCTTCCTCTTTATGATGCGCCAAATGTTTTCTATGGGTGAAAGATCTGGACTGCAGGCTGGCCATTTCAGTACCCGGATCCTTCTTCTACGCAGCCATGATGTTGTAATTGATGCAGTATGTGGTCTGGCATTGTCATGTTGGAAAATGCAAGGTCTTCCCTGAAAGAGACAACGTCTGGATGGGAGCATATGTTGTTCTAGAACTTGGATATACCTTTCAGCATTGATGGTGCCTTTCCAGATGTGTAAGCTGCCATGCCACACGCACTCATGCCACACCATACCATCAGAGATGCAGGCTTCTGAACTGAGCGCTGATAACAACTTGGGTTGTCCTTGTCCTCTTTAGTCCGGATGAAATGGCGTCCCAGTTTTTCCAAAAAGAACTTCAAATTTTGATTCGTCTGACCACATAACAGTTTTCCACTTTGCCACAGTCCATTTTAAACAAGCCTTGGCCCAGAGAAATCGCCTGTGCTTCTGGATCATGTTTAGATATGGCTTCTTTTTTGAACTATAGAGGTCAAAAAAGAAGCCCTATTTACACCCACTCAAGCAATTTGTTTGCTAACTAAAGAAGTCATTCAGCATCGTCGAGAGGTTAAAAGGCGACTCTGATACTGTTCTGGTTCAGTGTAAATTAATGCGGAATATAGCTGCCCTAAACTACGTCATTGTCTTGACAACCAAAAAGAATTCCAGTCAGCTCAGGCGGTGCAAGATTCAAGAAGCAGGGAGACGAAACATATAGAGCAAATAATAAAAGTATTGTCTACCATCAAGGGGCATTGAAGTAAAAGAGTCCTGTACTCACATCATGAAGCAAACCACAAAAATAACAGCAGAGAATCATTGTGTGTCATCAATCGCCGTTTGTAATCTTCCTATGAAGAGACTGTCGGATCAACGCTCTGCTACATTTCTCTCAGATAAGGTAAATGCTTAACACACTCGGCGTCACTGTGATTGTGCATTGTTATTTTGGAGTGACGGTCGTGCACGGTCGGGTCGGGTTTCTATTTCAATTAAATGCTGTTTGTTTTGAACTTTCTATTCATGAAAGTATACTAAAAAAGTATCACCGTTTCGACAGACAAAAAATAGCACAACTGTTTTCAGCATTGATAATTCTTGAGCACATTAGAATGATTTCTGAAGGCCCATGTGACACTGACGACTGGAGTAATTATGCTGAAAATTCAGCTTTGCCATATAATAATTATATTTAATTCTCATTTTTAAATATTTTTTCTATTTAAATACATTAAAACATCCAGTGGAGGATGAAAATAAGTTTGTTTGGCTTGATGAAACATTGACAAGGAGAGCTAGAAGTGTTCCTGTTGCTCATCTGGCAGAACATGCCACTAACAACACCAAGGTCATAGGTTTTACTGGGAATTACTCTTGTATAACTCAACACCTTTAAATTACCATACTTAAAAAAAGGCCGATGGTGAAGTGATGGTGAATGTTATCTGTGTGACAGGTGGTGGACGGAACCCCTTGTTCTCCTGATACCTCAGCGGTCTGTGTTCAAGGAAAGTGCATCAAAGCTGGCTGTGATGGCAAACTGAGCTCCAACAAGAAGTTTGACAGGTGTGGTGTGTGTGGTGGTGACAACCAAAACTGCAAGAAAGTCTCTGGAATGTTCACAAAACCCATGTAAGTGCTTTATCTTGGAAAATAAAGGGGTCTGACATAAGAAGTCAAATTTGCCTTGATCTTTTAACATATAAGGGTCAAAAGATCTTTGTACCATTAAAACATTCTGCACGTTTCATATAGCTTAAAGGTGCCCTAGAACTTTTTTTAAAAAGATGTAATATAAGTCTAAGGTGTCCCCTGAATGTGTCTGTGAAGTTTCAGCTCAAAATACCCCATAGATTTTTTTTTAATTCATTTTTTTAACTGCCTATTTTGGGGCATCATTATAAATGAGCCGATTCAGGGCTACTGGCCCTTTAATTCTCGTGCTCCACGCCCACGGAGCTCGCGCTTGCCTTGAACAGTGCATAAACAAAGTTTACACAGCTAATATAACCCTCAAATGGATCTTTACAAAGTGTTCGTCATGCATGCGGCATGCATGCGTCGGATTATGTGAGTATTGTCTACTGTTATATTGTTTACATTTGATTCTGAATGAATTTGAGGCTGTGCTCCGTGGCTAACGGCTAATGCTACACTGTTGGAGAGATTATAAACAACACATTTATTTAATCAAGCTCCAAATACAGCTCGTTTTGACACTGCGGGATTTGAGACGTCACATGGGCAAATACATTTGCATAAGACTGCCTCCAGAGCATGACATCGACAAATAGTTATACAACATCACACCATAGGCCCCGCCCACTGTTGTTCAGTTAATGAGTGACATTTGCCTACACTGGATGTGAGCATCGCATCAAAAGCAAATGGAACCCATTATAATCACTGACGCTTTCTACACTGGATACAGTATACAGATGCCCGTTCAGTTTCTGACAGTCTGTCGACAACAGGACAAATGGAAAGAACGTTCACTTTGACGCATCCAGTTTCGGTACAGACTTCAATTCAATTCAGAATTGAATTGCAAATGCTTTTAAATTCTATTTGTGTTCCTGATTTTACTGGAATTTAAATTGAATTTGAATTGAATTGGTGTTAATTTGATTTTAAATTTGAATTTGGATTTAAAGAAGCAGAATTAAAACAGTAACACTATTTTGGTGATGTAGTTACACATTACATGTACTTACTATATTAATTTTAAATTATGCATAATTAGAAGTAACTTACCCAAACTGTAAATTTAACCCTATAGTAATTACATATAGTTAATTAATATTACTTAATATGTTGGTGAAACAACATGCTGTTTTAATGTAATAATTTATTTTATTTTAATTTAATCATTAAATTTTTATAGTCTCTAATGTGGAACAACACATCAATTCCCATAATACTATGACCCGTCGTAAATTACACTTCAACTTCTTTATTTCGCCTGTCATTCCAGTTCAACTTCCAATTTAACTTGTAATTTAAATTTCTGAGCGGCATCAAAAATTCATATTCATGAATCAAAAGTACCGATTTCAAAGTACCAAGTCGGTACTGAAATTTTACGCTCTCGTCAATTAAAACTTTGTTTACAACAAGATGTCTGTTTACAACATGTTTTTGAAGCGTTGATTATTGTATCCAATCACAGATGTATCTGTTGAGCACGTGAACACAATGGCCAATCAGAGGTGTTTAAGAATCCGCTCAACAACACTCAAAATGCTAGGGGGAAATGCTGTTATCATCACGTTTTTTAAATTTTAGTACTGACTTTGTACCGAAGTCGGTACTTTGACAGCCCTTTTCTGAATATTGTCCAATCATGTGATCTCATTTTACAGGCATGGATATAACTTTGTGGTGACTCTACCGGTCGGAGCTGCAAACGTGGACGTAAGGCAGCGCGGTTACCGTGGTTTGATAAACGATGACAACTATTTAGCAGTAAAGAACGGCCAAGGCAAATATCTGCTGAATGGAAACTTTGTGGTTTCAGCGGTAGAAAAAGACATTATCGTAAAGGGAAGTTTGCTGCGCTACAGTGGTACCACCACATCGGTGGAGATGCTGCAGGCCACTAGACCTCTCAAAGAGTCTCTCACCGTGGAACTGTTGTCAGTGGGTAAAATGACACCGCCTCGCGTGCGCTACTCCTACTACCTGACTGTGGCAAATAAGGAGGGCAAGGTCTTAAAGAAGGAGGAGAGGAACCCTACGCATAACAGCGTGCTGGAAGACAGCAATAAAGTGGAACTGAAGAAGCCGGCCTATCAGATGCCGTCTTATAAGTGGGTTGCGGCGGATTGGAATAAGTGCTCAGTAACCTGTGGGAACGGCGTCCAAAGTAGATTGATACAGTGTTTGGACTCGGATGGGGAAACAGCCACACGCTGTGACAGCACCCAAATGCCCAGTACCATGAGAGTGTGCGGTGACCCTTGCCCAACGTGGAGCATCGGCGATTGGTCCTCATGCTCTAAAACCTGCGGAAAAGGCTATAAGAGACGCCCACTACGATGCATCACTCAGGCTGGGCTGCTTTTACCTAGAGACCACTGCTCAAGCAAAAAAAAGCCACAGGAGCTGGACTTTTGCACTGTTCGGCCCTGCTAGTGATCCATTCTGTATGTTCTGGGACCCATTTTATGGAGCAAAAGCAAAAGCAGTGAACTTTTTACTTGTGCATTCTGTGGTGCCTCACTTTCTGTAATGGGAATATCGTCAATAAGTAAAGACAAATGATGTCTTTTACCAAGGCAATGAGAAATTTTACCATGTTACATTTTTAGGTGTAGTTAGATATCACCTACCTCGAAAAGGACAGGGTGTTTTAAAGCAACCAAATAACACAGACCACTTACAGTTGTAAAATATGTTAATGGCATTAACTGTCACAAAAACAGACTTTTACAGCATCTCCTCTGCATGTGGTTTGTCGATAAAGTGAACATATCAGATTTGTGGCAAAAGTGTTTGTTTGTATTCAGACTTTATATACATGTGAATAACTTGATCTAAATGTGAAGCATATTGTATGCAAAAATAGGGCATCTTGGTCCATGCACTATTGATCATTTGTATTCGTATATTAAGATGAGCTAGTCAGTAGATTAAAGCATTCCTAATCATTAAAGATTCAACAAGCAGAATTTAGGATTACAAGTTTAGAGAAGACAAAACAATGGTGCCAAAATTAGGCTTTTAGTTTGGGTTATTAAAAGTAATCAGTATCGCACCCTGTCATTTTGGGCAGATCCTGAACTAATATTTACATTAATAAAATAAATAATGTTAATGTTTAATATAATAGTACTGTACACAAAGGGATAAAACAGATAAAATACTATAAATAAATCAGTAAATATACTTTATGGCAATAAACTTTATCAGTTCAGTTATCTATCCAAGTATACCATAAGAAAGTCTTTGGGTCTCGTAAAACCGAACTCTGCTAAAAGACACTGATGCAAATATTGTAAGGCTGCCCTACAAGTACTAAATCCAGTTTTTCACAGGGGTGAATACAGGTGAAGTGGGACACTTTCTAAAATATGATGCCAAATGACTGAACCTCTTATTCCATTTTAAATAGCTAAACTGTCCACAGTATACAAAGGGGGAAAAAGAAAAATATTAAACAGAAAAATACTTAACTGTATTCACACTACACATGCAGCTGCTATAGCCACTGTGATTTTAGTAAAGTCACCATGTTTCTTGGGTGGAAAATCAAGTGTTTTATTGTAAATGAATTAGATGTATTCTCTGCTGGATTTATGAAGATACTTTGTCATTTGTGCAAACAACCCCTGTAAACCAGATGTTGTTGCTGAGAGCATCTCATTCATTTCAAATTTCTTTCTCTCATCTTTTGATGTTAATACAGCAAAAGGCACTTATGTTTTTCTATTGGAATTCATTGTATACTATGTATACATCCATCAACTGTGCACAAATAAATACAGAATTACATGAAATGTTTAAAGGGTTCTTCTCTCTCTATTGGGTTCTGGGGAAGTGTGTATGAATCATGTTAACGAAAAGCCTCAAACTGTGCTGAAAAGTCGTTTGGTCACACCACGCTATAGGTAATCTCTACACCAAAGGCTGGATGAAGCATCAAGGACAATCCCATAGCATTCAGTGACACTGGAATTCTGCTGAAACGACTGTTCAGTCTTTCCCAGGCAAAAAACGGAGTACCTCAGGCCTGATAATCCTCTACAATTGTGTGACAGAGCTCAACCATCTCCAATGTTAAACATGTCAGACTGAGCCAGTGTTGCCAAGTCCATGGTTTACACACAGAATTGGGCTACTTTTACACTGTTACCGCGGGTTGTATCAACCCAGAATAACGCGATATTTAGCCCCCGGAATGCGAATTTTACCAGGGAGCCCTGCCAAAAATGCTAATTTTACCCCCTGAAATGTGATTGGGCTAGTTTTGAGGAGCAATTGGATAGGTTTTGTTGTGAAAACCTGGCAACCCTGGACTAAGCCACAGGTTACTTCTTACTGGTGTATTCTTAGCATTTAATGAATGGATGGATGGATGGATGGATGGATGGATGGATGGATGGATGGATGGATGGATGGATGGATGGATGGATGGATGGATGGATGGATGGATGGATGGATGGAACGATGGATAGATAGACGGACGGACGGACGGACGGACGGACAGATAGATAGATAGATAGATAGATAGATAAATAGATCGATAGAATGATGGATGGACAGATAGATAGATAGATAGATAGATAGATAGATAGATAGATAGATAGATAGATAGATAGATAGATAGATAGATAGATAGATAGATAGATAGATAGATAGATAGATAGATAGATAGATAGATAGATAGATAGATAGATAGATAGATAGATAGATAGATAGATGCAGTGCATTGGAAATGTTGGACACTTTTTCAGGTATAACCTACAAATGTATGGAAACCATAAAATATCTGCATTCTTAAGCAGTTACATTAAATGGGACTATTTCTCTTTGTCAGCCCTGCACATCCCCTGTCAATTAAAACCAGTGGTGGTCAGCTATTTCCAATTCAACTATTTCCAACTCAGTGATTTCATAACAAATGAAATTCCCCCCTGCCCGGATTATAAAATTAGTCGCAGCAAGCACTTGGCATTGAAATCACAGTATTAAAAAGTCAAAAGCACTACCGTCTTAAACCAAGGTTAACTGAAATTATATACTACTGCATATTTTAATTTAAATATTATTTATATTATAAATAAAATATAGTTTTTACAAATTAAAACAACTAAATGCACACCTTTGTAGGCCTGCAGCAAATATTTGTGCAACTCTTTACTGACCTAGTATATCAATAGTCCCTTTAAAGGTACTCTTTTGAATTAAACATGGCACAATGCCCATCATTATCACAGTATGCTAATGCCTATATCTGGTGCAATCAGTATGCAGATTGAGGACTGCTGGGAAAATCCAGATACAGGATGGTTCTGTCTGGGGAGGCAAAGTCGCTTGCCAGGGATACACATGCTTTCATAATACATACTATTTATCTGCTTGTGTGTTTTAACATGTAACTATGTCATGGTTGGTCTCATCTGACAGCTTATAAATAAATTATTAATAATTTTGCCATAGTCTGCTTTCAAGGCTTTGAGAATCTTTCCTTTTACCACTGGTAAAGTTGAAAGCTAAAGTAATTGTAACTTTCGTTAACTAAATGATCAGGTTAAATCCTATGTTCCCTTTTGTGGGAACTATCGACGCTACGTCAATGACGTGATGGGAACCCATCACATCATTGACGTAGCGTCTCGTTCCCTTACTCAGGGAACAGGGGTTACATCTGTAACCTGAGACGTTTTCCTTTACTTTTAAAGAGGTTAAAGAATAATAACAACTTTATTAGAGTCAGATAAATAACTGAATTATTCACGTCATCCTTCAGTTGTATTTTGTTCCGATTATTGGTTAAAATAGCAGCGTAAGCTTCCAGCCTTAAACATACATTTTATAATGAAATTATGTTCTTTACATTGTAATTTAAATATATAAAATTTACATTATACATGAAATATAATCAAAACAACAACTAAATAAATTCTTAGTTAAAATAAAAATATTCTAAACTTTTCCAACAGTGAACATTTCAGTCTGAATAATTTTGTAAATGATGCGAATGTGGTGTCATTAGTGAAAACAAATTATTTTTCCACTGACGGCAAAAGCAACATTTTTACAGCTGAAGATATTGGATGCGAGGGAGCAAATGGGTTTCCATGTGGTCGTATGAACTACTAATAAATATTATTCTTACTTCATGATGCAGACACACACACACACACACACACACAGCATAGCTGTAATAAAAGAGTCTAACAGCTTCACATTTCAGGTCAAATAATGAGGATTACGTTCAACACCTACAGAGAAAAAAAATAGTCAACGTTTTTCAGCAGTACACACAATCCATTTAATAGTCATGTGCATGACGACAAGATTTAAAGCATTTATTTAGTACTTAACTAATCCAGAAAACTCTTCATGCACTTTTATTTAGCTTGATGAATCTGGAAAACATTAATGCATTGAAATAAACTTCAAGGTTTATCCATGTTTGACTGAAATGCAATAAAAATGGTAACTCTCCTATCCAAACAGTTCAACCTCACGATATTAAAACTCTCAGCTGCTTTGGATCTATTGTTCCACAGGATTGACCTCGACTGCTCTTGAACTTTGAGAACACCCATGAAAATCTATATGATCAGCGTTGCTGAAGTTAATGCTTCAAGATGGCACAAGGAAGTTTGGATCCATTTTAAAGTGAGTGATTATGTGGCAAATATTAGACAGAATTTCAAAGGATTTTTTGTCAAACTAGTCAGTATCTGTATCTGTTGTGCATTCAGTCTCATAAATCCTTGAAATGAAAACTTGATGGTGATTTTAAAATGAACTCACTATGTCTACTTTCACACATTCAGTGAATGTTAGCGGATGACGTATCCTTATTGTAAGCTTTTAACCTATTGTTACCCATTAATTCTTTGTTCGGACCACCATACAAATCAAAAGCCAAGCGTGAAGGCGGCCAGCAATAGTTAAGCAGAAGAAAAAAAAGCTCCATGAACCAAGGGGCCACATTTCTTTCTTTGGCTTCACTTGCCTGTTTCAGAGAGCTGTTTTAAATCCACGTCATTCGAGACACTGCTTTTACAAGGTCATTTGAGAGTTCAAGCTTAGAAAATGAACAGGACCTTCTGTTACGGGGGTCCTACATAATGAGCTGTTGGACTGTAAAAAAACGGCAAAGAAATCTCCACTACATTAAACCGTTTATGTTTAAAATGATCCAAAGCTCAAATGCTAATTCTAGAGATTACATGAAGCTGCCAATGAGGCCACTGCTGTGTGAGGGAAGCCCCAAAATTTTTTTCAGATAAGCTCATTTATTTATTTTTTTCTTTTAAGTTAACTTTTACATTTTCATATATGTAAACAATCCATTTAGCTGTATCTTAAAGGGACAGTACACCCAAAAAACGAGTTATCATTTACTCAAGTTGTTCCAAACCTGTATGAAATCTTTTCTTCTGTAGAACATAAAAGAAGATATTTTGAGGAATGTGTCCATTTATTTATTTATTTATTTTTCTTCCATACAATGAACGTAAATGTGGTCCAATGTTGTCCGGATAGGGTATTCTACAAAATTCTTCAATATTCCATCACAAGCAATTGCAAATACTTATTTGGAAAGTAAAACATGGCAAAAACACCACATCGACCTCACCCTCTGCATTAGTTAGTGGGCATAACTAGGGATTTTCCAGGGTTACTGCAGATTTAAGTTGCTATGGTGAAAAGGTATAACGCACATCAAAATAAGGGTTGTGCCTAATGTGTGTGAAACCTTAGAGACATCAGAGCAAGGTACAGAGAACTGCAACTGGTGAGATCACAGGCACTCCCTGATCATCAACACAGAAATACCCTCAAATTGTGCAGCCATCATCATTTGCCCAGGCTGAATTTGAAGCAAATGGCACCTGTTGTTGACAACTAAATTTACTGTTGCGGTGGAGAAGGAAATAATAGTTGATATATTGAAAGTGTAAGTGGAAATAGTGAGCGCTAGGATGAAAGAGGTTTCTAATGTAAAATACTGACGGAACCAGAGATGCAGGATTATTATAGTCAACTGAAACTAAAACTAAAACCATGTTTTTATGGGCTCCTATGTGAAAAAGTGTGCTTAATTGTTTTCAGTGTGCTCTTATAGTATCTTAAAAATATATTTCCCTCATGTCGTTCCAAAACCATAAGACTTTCGTTCATCTTCGGAAAACAAATCTTTTTTATGAAATCTGAGAGCTTTCTGTCCCTCCACTGACCCCACGTAGAAGGTGACGTTCTCAGGACCTTGTGCAACATTGCTTAAAAGTGACAAAATTTCCGAACCTTTACAGAACATTCGGGACGTTCCTAAAACGTCCTCTTTTGGTAATGAAAGTGCTGCAGTTTAAGGTTCCTTATATGACTTTAGGGGGACATTCCATTTTGGTTATTTTATGGTCACATAAGAATGTTACAGTGAGGACATTTGGGACATTAACTGAACGTTCCCACACGGTCCTCTATTGATCATTTAATAACGTTCCCGATATGAGTTTAGGGGGACGCTGTATTTTGGTTATTTTATGGTCGCGCAAGAACGTTACAAAGAGGACATTTGGGAAGTTAACAGAATGTCCTACAGTAACAGTCCCCTAAACATTCCCAGAACGTCCTGAATATTCCCTGAAGGTCCACCAAATAACGTTCCCCAAACCTTCAAAGAACTCCACGTCGTGACCTTCTCTGAACGTTCTGGGAACGTTACTAGCATCTTTAACATCTTTAACACCAGTGGGGATGTTCTGAGAATGGTCTGAGAACGTAAAATTTCTACAAAATTGCTACATAACTTCCGCTTTGACTCTTAAAAAAGTTCATAAAGAGATCGTAAAACTAATCCATATGAATTGAGTGGTTTAGTCCAATTTTTCTGAAGAGACTCGATCGCTTTATATGATGAACAGACTGAATTTAGGCTTTTATTCACATATAAACATTCATCAACTCACACATCATTAAACTGAAGACCAAGCATGTTTGCTTGACGTGAGAACCAATGAGATTCATTCTCATATGCAGCCATTTGAGCTTCTGCAAGAGGTTTGTTCTCGTGCATCAAACATCTTCTGTTCATCATATAAAGCAATCAAGTCTCTTTAGTCAAAAGCACTACCTTCAATTACGCTCAATTCATTTGGATTAGTTTTACGATCTCTTTATGAACTTTTTGAAGAGTCAAAGTGGTAGTTATGTAGCTGTCAATGGAGGGACAGAAAGCTCTCAGATTTTATTAAAAATATCTTCATTTGTGTTCTGAAGATGAAAGAAGGTCTTCTGGTTTGGAACGACATTAGTGTGAGTAATTAATGACAGAATTTTCATTTTTGGGTGAACTAAACCTTTAAGTATATTCTTTTAAAGTATAATGCCTTCTTAAAAGTATGCTAAAGTGTACTTATTTTTTTTTAACAAGGCGTGCTCCAAAAACCAAAAATATTAAGAACCTTTTTTGAAAACCTCTGTAAAGTGTGTATAACAGACTTTTACATTTCTTTTTTATTTCAAAATGTTTTAGTGAGCAAGAAATACAATATTTTGATTAGCCTGAACTGAGGGAGGTTTCAGATATATTTTTAAATGTCAGGAGGGATCATCCACAGTGGATCCTGTGCTTCTCTTCCAGCAATGATCTGAAGATGTGAACCATGGCTGCTTCTCTGGCCAGCCGGTCTTTCTTGCCCTTACACAACAAAACTGCCTTTTGTTATCTTAAGAAGATGGAACCAGTGGATGCCAGGAATCCACAATCAATGCCAAAGCTTTGATCCCTTGGACTGTCTCCACTGATGCTTGGCCTTTTTCAAACTGACAGCAGTAGTTCTTCATCAAAATAGGATATTAACTCACATGTGCATTAAATTATACGCACAATTACATAATGAATGGCCTCCAGAGTAGCTAATCAGGGCAACAACTGCATCAAAACAAAGGCACAGTTCCTCAATGGTCAGGCCTGCTTGTTTATGTGCCTGAATTAATCACACAAGAGAGAACAGCAAGGGTTAAATCTTAATTTGCTGTGTGTGCATGGCAAGTTGACAAGTGGCCGATTACCCCCCTCTCCTCACACGCTGTACAGACACAGGCTCTGATAAGAGTGCAGTGTAAAGAGAGGTAGTGAACCAAGATCTGTGTTGGCAGAAGAGGCAATTTACCAGACACTTGCTCTGCCATGACTGGATGGGAGTAATGAAATCATGTGGCTTTCACCCTTCAACTGATTTTAACAATATGGTCGAGAGACGCCTTATTAAGAAGGAATCCAGCAAACTGATCTCTCCTGCTGTTTGATAACACTCCCTTCCCATAGTGCCCTTGTTCTGTGAATGAAGCCAGATGGCTCTGCTGAGTATGGGAAAATATACTTAATTAGTGATATGTTGGGTCACAGACAGCACATGGTCATCTTTACATCTTCAACCCAAAGAACAATTCGGTGATGCAAATTTAAAGCACTTCATATGTGAAAACATGAAGGACTTACTGAACATGCAGATGCTTTAAAAAAAGAACTTACAAATAAGGGGCATGAGTGTGTTATCTAGTTTTCTTTAAATGTTCTTTTCTGCTTTTTAATAATAATAATAATAAATGTAGCTGCGAGCAGCAATTATCGGGGTTCGTAAAATGGTATTTTTTTATTTAGCAAGCCTGTAAACATCTCGATCATAGATGGAAAATGGACCATTTACAGCCAATACAGGAAATTTACCATAGGAAATATATGGTTTTTAAAGCTTTTTAACAATTAACAAGGTTAAGCCAAAAAACTAGGACTAGTTCACCAAAGTTGGTTTTTGAATTAATCTCAATTACTTAACGAACAATTCGATGGACAGCGGCATTCCTAGAGGCAAAGCAGCTCAGAATGAGTTCTACCATATGGTACAAATGTCGTGGGCATTTGTGAAAAATCACGTGATACACAATCCTTTACGCACGTGAAAAATGTGAAGGCGCCTCCAGTAGCCGATTTCTTTTGAATTTCTCACAGGCCTCTAGGGTCATGAGTCAAACAAGCCCAGCGAATTTCGTTCGGAGCGGCCTCTGTTAACCTTGTCTGATAGCTGCTCAAAATTCATTGGCCGATGACCAACATGTTTTTTGAGATACATCAATGCCCTCATAGACAATCATGGCACCTCGGACAAAGGCACTGCATGCCAATTTTCAAGTCAATCGGACAAACGGTGAAGTAGTTTTAGCTATTTTCATGATTTTTTTTGCTGTTATAGTACTACCAAGTGGCCAGTCGCAGCATCCTTTTTCACGCGACCACAGAATGAGCTCTTACATAGGTCTGCTGAGTTTGGTGAAAGTATCTCAGTCCGTTCAAGAGTTATAGCTATTTTAGTAAAAGTGGCTCCGGCCACTTTGAACGTTTTGGCACCCCTTAGGGACCGTGAATTGATTTTTTTTTTCAATTTCAATTTCAATTTCAATTTCGCACCCCTGTCTGGCCGATCGTGCAAGGCTTGCTGATGTTGTAGTACTACCAGCCCTCAAAGTTTTAAGTCTCTACGACTTAGACTACGACTCTACAACTTGAACCTCTAATAATAATATACCATACCATATAACATACCATTCACTACATTTATAAAATGTAGCTAGATTCCTTGTAGTCCTTGCATATCTGTTTCCCAAAGCAGATAACAAGAATAAGGTCTCATATTCCCCAAATTTGCTAAAAAAATTTTTTTTAAAATTGCACCATGGATTTCAACTTAAATCCTGTCCATATGCAGTTCTGCATGTCATCTCTAGATGTGATATCAATTAATTTAGCAATTGTTAACACGTATTTATTAATATGTAACATTTACAGGTACAAAACATACATTTTTGTATGTTTGGATAGACTTCTTGAAGCAATTTTTTCATGCAACCTGTAAGGTTCTTCATCTGTTTTAGTGCTGTCAATACATCAATATTGTACGTTTCAGTGTCTATGGAAACGCAAGTAGGCCTAAAAGAACCACACTTTACGTAAAAAAAACATACAAATACTAATGACATCACGTTGATTGATTACATTTTTAGAATGCACGGCCAAATTTCCTGTATGCAGCAATGAACACAGCACAATATGTCTGTTTCACAAACAAATGACTCTTATGAACTGGTTCTTTTTAATGAGTCAATCACAAAGATTTATGAAATTGCTCATTTATGAACTTGCTCATGAGTTAGTGGTTTGAATCACTCAGTGACTCCTTCACCGAACCACAAATCAATTTTTGGTTATATCTAATTTGAAATTATTTGAAAATGGTTACTTATAATTATGTATATTCACAACCGAGTTTTATTATAAATGGTATTCTGAAACAAACAAATATTTAACAAACAAACAAAAAAAGAAAGAAAAACTTTCACATTACTCATTGACATCTTTCAGTGGGCTTATCTGCAGTTTCAGAAGGTTACAAATCATACACCTGTGTCAGGTACGCCTTGTGTTTTGTCAGTGTTCTCAATCAATGGTTTGTCAGTGCATGAGGTAATGCATGTCCTGAGGCCTCGAGACGCTTTCCTGCTCAAATCATAGCTCTTGCACAACAGCTTAACTTCATCGGCTCCACAGAGTTGTATTTGTCTTCGCTGCAGCGGATTTCTCTGATGTAGGTGACCTGTATTATTCAGTACCCCGCGGGAGTAGTAAAATTTAAGAGGCCATCCACACTAAAGAAACCAATATTGCATGTGTTCAAGTAGGTGTGTGTGGTTTCAGGGAAGACTTAATCACGGCAATGTTTTGGGCTATGCATCAATGTTAACACAAAAACTATAAGAAGTGAGTTAAATGTCAGACAAAAACCAGATTGTTAGCATGACAACATCTCACTTGCTTAACCTGCAGCTTTTCAAAGCATTCCTAATAAAAAAACTATATACAGTAATATTTAGTTGTAACTTCAATGCTTTTAGTTTGGTAGAAATTAACATTTGTTTCAAATTTTTTTTATTGACTTACACTGCACTCCCACCACATTCCCAGCACATTCATGGTACACATACTTGGATTCAAATATGCCCAAGTACATTAATACAATCCCTGTGAGATGAGTACCGGCACGGATCCAGTATGCACCTATAACATTCCCAGAACACTTCCCAGCAATATTTTCCCATGCTGACCTTCAAAATTTGTGTAAACGCTGTGGTTTCCATTTACAAACAACAATGAAGTTCATTTATCTATAGTTAAAATTTGACAAAGTTATGACAAAGTACACTACATACTTTACATACTTAAAAAAAAGAGTACTTACTGAGGAAATAATATACTGTAAAAGAACTGAATGTAATGTTTTTGGACTTTTTGGAATTAAATGCATGTTATTTACAATTAAATGAAAACACACTATTGTTGAAATTTATATTAAATGCAATTAGTTGAACTTAGTGTTTTCTTGACACACTTAAGAAGGACTTAAGTACATTGTTATATTCATAATTTCTTCTATTGTCTTTGAAACATGGCTACAGTGTACTGCCAAATGTACTGATAAGCATTTATAGCAAACTAAAATATGTTATTTCTATTGAAATTTGTGTCATAAAGACACATTTGAAATGATGAAGTTGCAGTTTAGTATATCTAAAATATATTAACTTTAAAATGTTATATCAAATACCACACTACACTTAAAATAATAATCAAGAACTTTGCTTGCACTTTAGTATATTAATCAGCACATCAAAATAAGTGCACTTCTTTAAAGCTTGACAAACGATTTTTTAAACAATGATTTAAAATGTACTTTAAAGTAAAACTTCTAATTTGACATTATAACAAAGTGCACTTAAAAAGTGTACTTAACAGTCATTAAAGTGTACACTTATGTAGAAATCAGAAACCCTTGTTATTAGCGACACTGGTGGCTGTTAAGTGAACTGCACCCAGAAACTTATTGCGCATGCTTGCAATTGTACGTAACAAACAAGAGACAGAACTTGATTCAAGGCCCCCATTTACTCATGGCAAAGCAGTGTTTTACACTATTACACTGTTGCCGCGGGTTGTTTTTCATGTCCGCGGGTTGAAGCGACCCCAAATAACATGATATTTAGTCCCTGGAATGCAAATTTTACCAGAGGAAACCCACCAAAAGCGTGGATTTTACACTCGGAAAGTGATTTTTGCCGTGGGACCCTCCTGAAATGCGACTGGCTAGTTTTGGACTAATTTTGAGTAGCAATTGGGCGGGTTTTGTTGTGAAAACCTGACAACCCTACGGGGGTTGTCAAAGAAGCTACATTTACAGCAATATACAGTTAACAAACATCCAGACGCCGTCCATGCTGCTGAGAATGATGTTTAGATGAATATGTAAATATGTGCTGTGCACTTTCCTCACGATAATAAAATAAACACAAAACAAAAATGACAGAACTGAGAAAACAGCAGTTAAGAAAGCATCAGATGATAGCGATGTGGATATCTTTGCACGATCTCTGCAATTCACTGGCATCATGTCGGGAGATGGTAATTAAAATTACACTGTAAACCCTAACACAATCAAAATACTTAATTGGTTTGAGTAGGACAAACTTAAATTAAACAAAATAGTTCAATTATTTAGAACTTTCTTTTGAGTTCACAGCACTGACATATTTTAAGTTAAATTGAACTGTTTCAGTGTTTTGAGTTGTATGAACTCATTTCTTTTAATTTAGACTAACTAACTTTTCTTAGGGCTTACAGTGAAGTAAATAACTCATTTGATTTGCTCGAACTCAAGATAAAAAACATGAATTAACTAAATCTTTTATGTTAATTGCTATCAAAATGTATGAGTTAGCTAACTCAGTACTTCAAGTTAGGAGCAATTTTCATGCAGGAGTACTACAAACTCAAAACTTGATAGTTCTGCTTACTTAAAATTGGGAACATCATAACTAAAAAAATTTGATGTAACTTATTACCTCAATTTTTTTGAGTTAGCCGGGTTTACGGTGTACACTGTTATAATACTTTGAATATAAAGTATATTTGAGACAATAGTTTAAATGAATCCCTTCTCTTTGCATGACACATTGACATTACAATACAGAATAGCTCTTTCGCCATTATCTTGAACATAAGCATTCATTTCATGTGTCACAGAACGGAAGAGATGCTCTTGGGAGATATATATATTTAAAAAAAAATCAGTATACAGGCTTTTATGGACAACCTAGGAAGTTGGAGAAAGTCTTGTTTTTTTTAGTTTCATAAGCTGTTCAAATTTTGCCAATAAAAAAACAAGTACGTTTAAAAAACCCAAAAAAAAACTAAGATTTGAAGCACACTACAAGTGCACGTTCAATACAACTAAGCACACTTAATTTTTCACAAGGGCTGACATTCTCAGACCATAAGTCACAACTTCTCCCCCTCATTTGCTTACCAGCTGTGTGTCTTCATTGAGACAGATCAGCTAATATAACATAAACACTTTAAAGTTTGTCATTATAATCGCGGTTAAAGGATTATGCAGGGCTAAACAAATTTAAAAGGCATTTCGAAACATGCTATAGTTCAGAGAAGTCGCTACATCAGTTCTTTAATTTTTCTGCATGTATTGGTAATACAGAAGAGTAAAGAGCACTCTTGAGACCTGGATGGTTGTGCTTAGTAATAGGATAATTAGTCACCCCAGTGGTCCATATCATTCATGAGCCACTTTAACACTAAACATAAAAGCCACAGCTATACCCTTTATTTTCAGCTGTATGGATGTGTTTTCAACACCACCAGGCTGAGCCAATATCTTCTGATCTCTTTTGAAGCCAAGAGGATTTTTGATGTCTAAATGATGGATTCTTGTTTTCCAGCATTTGCTCTGTCTGAAATCCCATATTCTCCTTTACGGATTATAGCCAAGGGAAATCAGCATCTAACACCACACATATCTCAGCTGTCTCAACTCATCAGTCCAAAGCACTCATGAACCAAGTATTTGATGGAACATCTAACAAACAGTATCTGTTTGAATAGTCAAACACGGGATAAACTTCTATTGTCATGCTTGTGAAAAACAGATGCAGTAAATCTCTATTTTGATGGACTACTTGAGTGCAAAAGAACATTTAAGTTGAATTACCCTAAGATTTTCAGAAAATAAAGACTTAATTTCAGCCTTTTCATCACACTAAACTATTGTGTTGCTTCAGAAGACAAACAGCTTGCACTAGCACAAACCCTCTTTTGGCAATAAAAATTATTGTCACTGATTTACTAAAGATACGCAGTAAGAAATAAGCGATGAAAAGGCATGGACACAGTTATTTTTCCAGCTGACCCTATTGCATATTCATTCGTAGGAGTTTCTCTGTCAGACCATTAAATTTATGAGTGGAGAGTATTTAAATGAATCATGCAATGTGATTTACTAAGGTTTGCATCGGCCCATTTAGTGGTATTAGCGCCATTATTTACCACCCCCCAAAAAAGCATGTCTTAACCGATTTTGTGCCTGACATGACATCGAATTTGCGCGTTGTCAATAGATCATTCACAGTACTTTCAACTCCCATCTGTGCTTTTCATAGATTGCGGCTACACGATTCGCAGAGGTTACTCTTTTGGCATAAATGTGTACAGCCATCTGCCGGAAGCTAATTATTATAGTTTTTAAATTAATCCAGCATCAGTTCACATTGATTATAACTACATGGAGAAGAGCAGCCAACACAATCTTCAAACTTTCTATTTTTTAAAGTCAAACAAACTTGGAAGGACATGAATTTGAATTTTTATTTTTCGGTGAACTCCCCTCTGCAAGCATCCCCATGTCCTTCTGACCCTCCGTTTAACACTGCTTTTCATACCGCAGTATCTATGACAAGACAAACAATCTCACATAGTTAAAACTAAATGTATGTGTTTCACTTTAGGCATTGAAATAACAGTTATTCAACCTCAGTATAAACACTTTTTGAGACAGATTGAGGTAAATGGCACACTGTTGCAATATGACTACAGCCTGCAACCCTTCAGCTTACATTACTATTATGAAACTACAAAGTTCAGCTGCTCCCAATGCATCAACAGGGATAAAAGGCTAATCGCTTCAAGAGAAACACAAATATGTCTGTGGGATATCCATCTGTGCTCCTTACCACACTTTTCATTTTAAGTCAGGTGCTCGGAGGAAACACACAGACCTCCATGATGGCATTCTGCTGACATTCCTCTAGATTTGGCTTGATGTATGTTTTGGAGTAAACAGTTTAATGTAAACACAGCCTACACTGTGAACAAACTGTAAAGGAGTTCACAACAAAAGACAATGCAATTTTTATACTATTATGAGTCAATAATAGTTTAAATATTATCCCATATAAATAACTCAATTTGACTTTAAGCATTATCAAGACGTTTTCATTTGAACTAAGATACCAGGAATTGTCACATGGACTGTATGTGGAAACTTGGCTTGTTTTTTTGAGATTGTAGGATAATTTGAGAATCAGATTTTCCGAGAACTCACACTAATTTCTGAAGAAAAGGCCAGAAAGACTTTTGGAAACCTGAGAAACAATTAGATACAAGCTGCTTCTCAATGGATGCTTTGTTACTGATACATTTGTGTACTTCCAAAGACTCGCTAATTGAATGATTATAATGTGCTTTAATCTACTATCTACTAATCTACTGTTCAGCATGTCATTTCCTGGTTACTGTCTGTTTTGTTTATTCTGATTCATGCGTAGTTTATTACACTAATGTGTGCTGGATTCTGGATTTTGTTTAGCTTAACTGTAAATAAATCTCTGGTTGTGGATTCTTAGTTTTCATCTGAGTGAGATTGAAGACTTTTCCGAAAAATGGATCAAGCAACAGTTCAAAGAAAATACAGCAATTTTCTCAGAGCAATGTCTTCTAGAAACACTGTCAACAAAACAGCAGTCAATCATTCTCAGCTGTTTCCAATTAACGTGAGGCAAAAATTTAAATGTTATCTTTTATAGTTGGACTAATATCTGGACTTATGAACATAATAAAAATTCTCAGATCTTTTATTTCTCCCAATCTGACAGAACGACTAGTAAAGAATACTATATGAGACGATGGTTCTCCAAGAACCCAATTTGATCAAAATGATCTAAAATGACCCAAAAAAGTATGTATATGATGTCAGTTTGATCATTATATACATTTAAACATCATCCTTCAAGCAATTTATGTGGAAACCGCAGTATGTGTCTTGATTCTATTCCAAAGAAAAAACTTTGATGAGTACTTTTTTCTACATCAACTCACAAAACTTATCTGTAGCAGGTAAGATTTACTGAGTATCACAAAAGTTTACCACTGCAGCACTAAGAAACTCAAGAGCAGCCAGAAATTCCACTGACACTTGACCAGGTTTCAACAACTACACATTTCAACAACTTCTTTGCTTCAGCCTGCTCATGTCACAGCTGTTGATGGTAATCCTATTTGTTCCAGAGCCATTCAACAATCTACTACAATACTAAACCCAGAGGAAGACCCAGGAGATACAGGATTTCAGCGCCAGGAATCACTCACATTCTGACCTACTATTCACTCAGTTCCCCACCAAAGGACTTTCTCACTGGACCTCCAAACCCAGCAGTTAATTACAATCACCTGTTTCTCATTCCTCCATACACACAGTGTTTACACTCGCTGCAAACTTTGGCATCTATTCAAACTGTTTTTCAGGGCATTACGTCCAAAATCACTGTCTGTTTTTGATTATTCTGATTCTTATTTGTGCTAAATATATACAGTGCATGTGCAGTGTGGAGATGCCAATGGGAATACACAGTAGGCCTATACATAATATACGCAACATGCAAGGGTTTCTAGTTCAAAACTTGGTAATAATGTCAAAGAATATGAATATTGTATGTAAGACATGTAAAGCAGTTATTAATCTTGTCATCTATCTGTTAGCACTGCTGGGTCTTACCTGGCCACTACATGCCTAAGATGAACTGGAATCACTCATTTCAACCACTCAAGAAACTGTTTCTACATGCTAGTCTATTTAGAACTGCAGTTATTTCCAAAAGACAGCTTTTGTGATCAATCATGCACCAGCGCTTGATAAATTGCTTGGAACAAGTCATAAAAATGTTGCCTGTGCCTGATTCTGTATGTAGACTTGCTGTATCCATACGTTTTATCCACAAATGCTGGGTTAAAAACAACCCAAGTTGGGTTGAAAATGGACAAACCCAGCAATTGGGTTGTTTTAACCCAGTGGTTGGGTTAAATGTTTGCCCAACGTGCTGGGTAGTTTTATTTAACTCAACTGTTGTATAAAAATTACTGTATTGCTTGCTTAAAATGAACCCAAAATATGCTGGAAATTAACATTTATTAATATGTTTAGTAAATTAGCATTTATTAATAAGATAATGAACAATAAACAATAAACATTTATTAAATTGCTTATTAATAAATGTACACCTTTTGATTATCATTGTTGCCTCTGGTAATTATGTGTTTGATTTTTAATTTATCACCTATTTTGGATTCATTTTAAGCCAGCCATATAGTCATTTTTAATCAGTAGTTGGGTTAAATAAAACTACCCAGCAGGTTGGGCAAACATTTAACCCAACCACTGGGTTAAAACAACCCAATTGCTGGGTTTGTCCATTTTCAACCAAACTTGGGTTGTTTTTAACCAAACATTTTTTAGAGTGCACCTTATTCCTGATGAGCCCACTGCATTTTGAATTATAAGTGGCACTTCCGGTTTGGTGAACTTCTATTCAAAAAGACTTAATGTTACCCTACAAATAAAGCTTATCCGTCAGTTTGACTGAATGAGCTGACGATTTTCCTTCATGTTTTATTTTCAGACATCATGAGAATAACGTAACGCTTGGTATTTTAACGTAACATGTTATAACTAGAATATCTATGGCAAGAGCTCTTTTCAGTCGCTGCATTCTTTTCTTTTTTCCCTTTGCAATCCACTGTAATAGTATGAAAAAGAAGAATTTATCTTCCAAAATCTGGCAGTAAGTTTTGGAAGATCATTTAGTCCATCTCTGCAAGATGGACATTTCAGGATAAGAGATGGACTAAAAGTGAACTCCCACACCTTACTGCCAGATTCTGGAAGATAAATTCTTCAAACAGTGGTACAAGAGGATGTGGTGCTGGTCCTTCAGGAGTCACTCTCAAGCTGTCTGTCTATAAGGCCTATAAAAACCCAGTCTTCATGTACTTTATAACACTTCAGCTTGTGATTCTTATTAAGAGCAGGTCGCTTTTTAGGATTCTTCACCTAACCTAAGTCTCTGAGATCCTGACACCTCACACTTCTGAAGACTCCAGGTAGGTTTCATTTCTGGGAAATGGTGGCGCTGGAGACTAAAGGGTTCCTGATGGTTTCACACTTAATTCTTCACCTTAATTCTTAATTATTTTGCAGTTAACGTGTCTTTTCTTCTCCAGCTGTGTTTGTATGACCCCGCTGACCCAATGAGCATTTCACTGTCCAATGGTCATGCTTTAACTTTGCAATTTCTAGTATTACATTAGTATTGCGTCCTTCTCATGAGTATTTAATAATTTTTGACTTTTCAGTCTGAATTAAATCTCTTTTTTGGCTCATTTTATCTGTAAAAGAAAACCTGCCTAATAATTCTGCACACCTGAATATAGGGCATTCTTCATTTCCAGCCTTCATGAACAATTATATATCACTTATAAATGATTAAAAACAATATAAATAGTAGTTATTAAGATTGATGTGGATTGGAATTGGTAAAATGTGCTTGGAAAAAAAATATGATCAGAAAATCAACTTGCCTAATAATTCTGCACACAGTGTAATTTGCACAAAGTGTCATGGGGCGTAGGAATAAGGTGGATAGGCCGATAAACAGAACTATAGAACCACAGATGGAATGATAAATAGAACTATAGATACAATGATACAAATAGAACCACAGATATAATAGATACATTGTAAACAATTATTTTCATGATTTGTTATCACAACATTTTTTCTTTTGTCAAATCAACTTAGATAATTAATTTGGTTCAGACAACATAATATTTTTAGTTACTGTTGACTAAACCAATAGCCTTCATTGTTTTAAATTAAAATTTTTAATTTCAATGAACCAGGTAACTTACTTTTTTAAGTTAAACCAACAGTTCTTTTTTACAGTGTAGAACAACAGAAACATACAGGTAGATAGATAGATTTTTTGATGCAGATGTGGATGTCGATAACATGGATAATCTGCAACCCACAAATAACTGAATGCAAGACATGTCGTACAAACCATTTGCTGCGAAACACACCTGCTCAGAGCCAAAACAATAAGTCCTTTCTCCTAGTCTGTAACCATAGTGCTTGCATGCAGTTATTGTAAATACTGATTCTGGGATGTCTTCTTTTTTCAGTGTGTCGACTTCAGTGATTTGGTTACGCTTCAGTGTGAGGAGTGACATGCCAGAGACCCTCAGTGCACATCAACTCCTAAACAAAAGAGACCAAAAACAAAGTGCTCATTGTGGGAATAATATCATCATGACCTCATCTTAATTCTAATGGGAGAAGATGTACCTGTGTTTTGTTTATTTTGAAATGAGACAGAGTTCTAGTCTCGAAATGTGGAATTTCAGCAGCTTCAAGATTTTTATAATAATGCAGCTGGTTTTCTTTCAAAATTTTTATTTAAATTTACCAAGAGGGTTCACTGCTCATCCCTCATCATAAGCGCACATTTCACATTTACTCTCTTGCATACGTTACACATGACCATGACTGAAAGAACAGGAACGTGTGCCTTTGTATTTGGAATTAATCCAACATAGCACATATCCATAACAGCACATGGAGCTGATTACACTGTGAAAGCCAAAGCATTGATCCTCAATTACCTCACTACCAAATATTGGCTGTTAAGATCATGACCCACATGGGAGAGAAAAAGTATTAACTTTTATGGTAAACAGCTGCCATTTACAAACTATACCAACCTGCAGAATGTAAGTCTGATTGTGACAACTTTACTGTTCATTTGAGCTAATTTTATGGTACAACCCACTGTTCTTCATTCCGGCAAACTGAGCCTCATTCATGACTGACTTCTACACAGCAGCTTTGTGCAGTTTAGCGAGAACTACTTTGCTAAGCCATTATATTATATCAACTAGTTTATAAAAAAAATTCAAATGTATTTTTATTTGCAGCAAAACCTTATCAGAAGAGTTGTATCTGATGGACATTTTTAACATCTAGCTGTTTGGTGTGGGTTGACCATCCCAGCAAACACAGAATATTCCCCTAACATTATTGTATGATTCCTCCTCATCTGTTTTTTGTTTTCTAGGAATTCTAGGGACATTCTTTCTAGGTTAGGTACAGTATAACCATAGACTAACATTAAACTGACTCTTGAGACCTGCATTTATATAATTAATCAATCAATTTGTCAGCTCTTACACTGTATCTGCCATTTTCTGATGATATTTATAGATAAGGAAAGGGAGAAAGCATTTTTTCAACGCTCAAGTAATTCTAAACAGTCATTGAGCTGCAGACTCCAGGAATGAGAGATGGATTCTTCTGCCAGCTCATGCTCAGAATACCTCTGTGTTCAGTAAACACAAAGGCCCCTGAACTCAACTCAAACAAGGCCCAACAGGCTGAGAAGGCCAAACTTTGAAAAACAGCTGAACTCTGAAAGCCTGAGAGAGTGAAAATGTTCTGATCTGTCCACCATGAGACCTGAGGATGCCTTGTCTCTATGACTGACATCCCTTTCAGACCATAATCCTTTAAGATGCAGGAAATATTTACTAAGGTATTATCTGACTGCCCTCAGGTACAGTATGCATCTTTGTATGGTTTCTATATACATAGAGACCATACAAAGATTACTCTAAACTTTGTGTTATCTAATTACTATTAAAGCAAATATGAAAAATTTGTCATCATTTACTCACCCTCATGAGTTTCTGTGTTTTGTTGAACGCAAAAGAAAATATTTTGAAGAGCATTGGTAACCAAAGATTTGAAGAGCCCCACTGACATTTATAGTATTTTTCTTTTCTTACTACGGAAGTCAATGGAGACCAGCAATTGTCTCATTACCAACAATCTTCAAAATATCTTCTTTTGTGTTCAACAGAACAAAGAAACTCATACAGGTTTTTTTTTTTTTTAAACATGAGGGTGAGTAAATGATTACATTTTTTTATTTTTGGGTTAACTATCCATTTAAACTTAATTACATTTAATATTAATTATTGTAAACTATAATACAAATTTCATCTCATGTTAGAGTTGGGCAGATGTGAATAAACTGACATAAAAATATCAAATGATGTCTCATTCAAAGAAACTCCTTTTACGTCTACTAAATAAAATATATTTATCCTGTAATAATTGTATTCCGGCAATCAAAAAATCATAATTTTGTGTAACTCTGTAAGGTAAGAAAATCTTTAGAATTTCTAAAATGCTAAATCTAAAAATTAAAAAAAAATCCTAGACCATACATACACTGAAACAAATTTGCTGTAGGATTTGCTAGCAAATTTTGCAAATAATTAAAAAGAAAGGAAAGTAAAACACTGAAATAAATGTAAAATTTTGATGTAGTAAGACCGAAATAGAATTTCTTTCTAACATACTCCAACAATCTATGTCTTATTTACAACATCAAAAAAAAAAAAGTGTATGTTCAGTGTAATTCTGCTTCGGTCTCAATGGTTTTCTATTTGAATGTATTTTAAAAATAAACTATTTCTTGTAATTTTCACATTATCCTTCAGATATCATTCTAATACTCTGATCTGGTGCTTAAGAATCATTTCTTATTATTATCAATGTTGAAAACAGTTGTGCTCCTTAATATTTTTGTGGAAACCCTGATACACACAAAGTCTTGTCATGATGGCACAGGCTGAACTCAATCTGTTTGCAATCACATCATTTTATATAGGGCACAGCTGTATCAGCAGCCAATGAGCTCGCTGCTCCACTTTCAAATACTTGGCAGTATTTGCTGTAGCAGTTTGCAGCGCAATTTTCAGAAACCCTCCACCTTCCCCAGCTCCACCTGTATAGATCTGCTATGGGTAACTATTGTGCAGCAGCAGCATGTCTTACATGCTCACAGCAGCATGTTGTGTAAGTATTGGCTATATCAAGTCCCGTACTTGCTCTGCAGCAGCAGCAGCAATAGTAGCAGATCTATTCTGCCAGGACTAAACATTAGCTGCATTTACATTTGTAATTTGTAATCGGACTAGTAGCACAGTCCATGTCAATCGGAATGAATTGGCCAAATCCGATAAAAATTTCATTCGGATTGTAAGGGGTGGTTTAAAACTTTTGTAATTCGATCAAGATTACATAAACACTTAAAGGGATAGTTCACCCAAAAATGAAAATTTGATGTTTATCTGCTTACCCCCAGGGCATCCAAGATGTAGGTGACTTTGTTTCTTCAGTAGAACACAAATGATGATTTTTAACTCCAACCGTTGCAGTCTGTCAGTCGCATAATGCATGTCAATGGGAACTTCGTCTGTAAGAGTAAGAAAAACATGCACAGACAAATCCAAATGCAACCCTGCGGCTCGTGACGACACATTGATGTCCTAAGACACGAAACGAAACAAAGCGCGAGAGATCACTTCCGTCATCAGAACGCGTTTTCTGACCTCACCAACCGGATGTGGAAGGCAGTTGGACATAGTTGTGTATTAGAGGTAAAAAATTATATAAATACTGTTCGGTTTCTCACACAAACCGATTGTTTCGTGCCTTAGGACATCAATGTCACAAGCTGCAGGGTCTCATTTGGATTTGTCTGTGCATGTGTTTTTTTACTCTTATAGATGGAATTCCCATTGACACGCATTATACGGCTGACAGACCGCAACGGTTGGAGTTAAAAATCATCATTTGTTTTTACTGAAGAAACACTCACCTACATCTTGGATGCCCTGAGGGTAAGCAGATAAACATCAAATTTTCATTTTTGAAAACAAAACATTACATTTTACAAAACATTAGTCTAACATTTATGGAAAGAAATGCAATGAAATTAACTGATTCAGTTCTGCAGCAATAAATGACTGTTACTGGTTAGGCTTGATTGCCATTTAAGCTGCATTGCCAAAAGGTTTCTGTTTGATCTGATTTTCACTGGCTTATGGAAATTCCAGTTCTCTGACCGTATGATTTTCACAAATCCTGGAATGAAACGCCATACATAACATATTCATGCATGACTGCTTGTAATCCATCTTGGTGACATACATTCCTGAAGATTGTATCAGCATGATGTGAGACAACGCAAATTGAGTTGTTAAGCAGAAACAAAATCATATAGCATTACATAAGACAAGTTCTCATTTACACTACTTCTGCTACTCAGCTGTGTTCTTAGCTGATTTGCAAGGTCATATTCCCATTCCTTCTCTTTTCCTTGGTCTATAAGGAAGGACGTAGTACTACTTTTGCACATGTAGTCTTGTGTTGGCTCAGATCAAGCTCACAGTGAAGGTAGCAGGGGATGTGCGGTTAGATTTTATAGCAGTGGTTCGGGCGTTCTATATGAGTTTCATTTTTAACAGAGATCAAGCCAATTTTCAAGCGCTCCAGCAATGATGTTATCACAAATGTGTTTTCCACTAACGGTTTTGTTCAGGTAAAGTGGTCTATTTAAGCTAGATTGTAGCTGGATGTTTTTTCAAGATTTTGACATTGTTAAATGAACCACACATATGCACATTAATTATGAATCTAAAATAAGGTTCCTGAAATGACCTCTTACTCCCTTGTTTTTAACTGCGAAAGATAATTTGGAGTGACAAAATTAAATTTAAAGGTTACAGAGCTAAGTAGGAGTATAAAATGTTTAATTATCAGCCACAAAAAGTTATAGAATTATAGACCTGTAATTGTGACTATATGGGTAAGCCGAATAAATTCATATATTTTGTACTGGGCTGAAATGGGGATTTCCATTCCAGAAATCACAAATGCATTGGACTGCCAACAGAATGAGTCAATGGAACATCCACTGCATAATCAGCCTGTGAAAGTGAATCACATATCATGCTGTATGTGAATTAAATCACAGTCATGCTGTCATTCCTTCCTGTGTGCATATAAATGTGATCTTCTGCAACATCAGGCCGTAGTTATTGAGAAGTGTCAACCACAAATGTTACCAATGTTCTGCACAGATTCGAAGAATTTATATAATGATCATTTAATTTTATTATACACTATCGTTTGGTAAGATTGTTATTGTTTTTGAGAGAAGTCTCTTATGCTCATAAAGGGTGCATTTATTTAATCAAAATAATATTAATTATCGTAATATTGTGAGATATTATTACAATTTAAAATAACTGTTTTCTATTTTAAAATGTACAGTACAGTCCAAAAGTTTGGAACCACTAAGATTTTTAATGTTTTTAAAAGAAGTTTCGTCTGCTCACCAAGGCTACATTTTTTTATTTAATTAAAAATACAGTAAAAAATTTAATTTTTAATTATTACAATTTAAAATAATTGTGTACTATTTAAATATATTTGACAAAGTAATTTATTCCTCTGATGCAAAGCTGAATTTTCAGCATCGTTACTCCAGTCTTCAGTGTCACATGATCCTTCAGAAATCATTCTAATATGCTGATCTGCTGCTCAAGAAACATTTATGATTATTTTCAATGTTGAAAACAGTTGTGTACTTTTTTTTTCAGGATTCCTTGATGAATAGAAAGTTCAAAAGAACAGCATTTATCTGAAATACAAAGCTTCTGTAGCATTATACACTACCGTTCAAAAGTTTGGGGTCAGTAAGAATTTTTATTTTAATTTTTTTGAAAAGAAATTAAAGAAATGAATACTTTTATTCAGCAAGGATGCATTAAATCAATCAAAAGTGGCAGTAAATACATTTATAATGTTACAAAAGATTAGATTTCAGATAAACACTGTTCTTTTGAACTTTCTATTCATCAAATAACCCTGAAAAAAATATTGTACACAAATATTTTGTACAATTGTACACATTAAATGTTTCTTGAGCAGCAGATCAGCATATTAGAATGATTTCTGAAGGATCATGTGACACTGAAGACTGGAGTAATGATGCTGAAAATTCAGCTTTGCCATCACAGGAATAAATTACTCTGTGAAATATATTCAAATAGAAAACAGTTATTTTAAATTGTAATAATATTTCACAATAATACAGTTTTTACTGTATTTTTAATTACATAAATGTAGCCTTGGTGAGCAGACGAAACTTCTTTTAAAAACATTAAAAATCTTAGTGGTTCCAAATTTTTGGACTGTACTGTATATTATTCCTGTGATGCAAAGCTGAATTTTAAGCATGATTAATCCAGTCTTCAGTGTCACATGATCCTTCAGAAATCATTCTAGTATGCAGATTTGAATTAATTTTCTCATTACTGCAGCTCAATATTTTTGTGGAAGCATAACACATAATATGTTTCTTTGAGCAATAGAAAGTTCAGCAGAACAGCATTTTGCTCTGCCCCCAAAATGCACGAACACTCAATGCAAGAGTGGAAATTCTAATAATTTGTGGTCTTGCTGTTCAAACAAAAGTATGTCTCATTTACAGTAATACATAAATATCAACTTAAAGGGACAGTTGAAAAATTCCCCAAAAATTCTGTCATCATTTACTCACCCTTAGTGACAGACATTTACTCCAAACCTGAGATACTTTCTTAAGACAAAAGTATACTTCACTTTTTACACGTATGCGAGGGTCAGCGTACAGTGCGCGTTATGCGAATTTCGTCATCATTTAATTAGTTTATCCACAAGGTGGCAACTGTGCCCTGGGGGCGTCGATTCACAAGGTAGTCGAAGAAAACCTTCAAAAACAGAACAGACCGGAGCACATGCAAGCTACAGCGACAACCAAGGCCTACATAGACGACAGATTGTGCAAAGAGGTTAAAGAGTACCCTAATTTGTACAACTCTAGCATGAAAGAATATAAATATATTTACATGGGTTGTAACTCGTGGCGAGAGATTTCTCAAATCTGGTCATGCGTTGAATGCCTGTGTACAAGTCAAGTGAAGTATATTTTGCAAGGCTGTACGTTCAACTGTGCATGTAAAAAAATATCTGAAGAGTTTGGTTCCAAAACGCGATAAACGCCATTTTCAAAAAATTGAGTTTTCGCCAAAATCAGTATTGTATCTGGTCGGTATTGAAATGTCATTTATTAATTTTACGCAAAATGCGATATCCGTTGTGTTATTCTGTCATGTTTTCTCCCTTTCTTTCCAAAACGCGACAAACGCCAGTCTCCTTTCTCTGCAGAATGCGATATATCCGCTCAACCAATCACAGCGCTCCATTCCACCCACTGTAAACATTGAAGGCTTTTTTTAAAAGCCGTTTTTAATACCAATGTACTCGGCAAATGTGTTTATTTAACCGTGCGGTGGCGCCAGATACTCTTTAATCGGTAATGACAAATAATTTATAACAATATATAATTTATAACATTAACATGATTCATTTTAGGAGTGACGGCTGAATGTATTTTTAGTAAAATGCCTGTATATAAGATAAATATTGGCAAAGTTTAAACTCTGTCATGTATATGAATCAACTTTGAAAAACATTTGAAAAATAACTTTTATATTGATGGATTAATTGCATTTTGAAAAAAAAAAAGTGTCATGGATTTATTGCATTTTGGGAAAAAATAATATGTTTTTATAATAAACTTTTTAAAATCAAAATGTAGATTTGAATTTTGAATTTTTTTATAACCAAAAGATGCTATTTGAAAGTTTGAAACAGAAAATAGTGGTTTTCATCTTGCAACTTTCTTGGTAAAGAAAACACCTTTTTACTCAAATTAATCAAAATGGAGTTATTGCGTTTTGGAACCAAACTCTTCATATATACATATATATATACCCTATACCCAGGGCTTTTCTTGTGGAGCACAAAATAACATATTCTGAAGAATATTTTTTCATAAAATAAAAAGTGGTGTCCAAAACAACAATACACCCCACTGACTTTCATTGTATGAAAAAAGACAGAAATTTTTCTTTCAAAGGTTTGGAATGACATTCATTTTTAATGAACTGTCACTTGAAGTCATGACAGCGTTGACGCCCAACATGAAGAATAATCGTGCATTAGACTGTCATCATTGCCTTCTATATAATGTCAAATTGCACAACATTAGTGAAGTGGAACAAAACTTCAAAGTCTGTCGAGTCCACACTGAGCAACATATCACTGACATCAGTTTTCTACCTTCGACCTGTTCAGGCACGTTTGAACATTAACACAATAAACACAAGTAACTAAAGTTATCATCCTCTTCCATTTAAGGATTCCCAATATTTTCCTTACTAATGCATTAAACAGTTCCTTCACATTTAATGCATGCATGGATGTATGCAAGTGCCTGTATTTGTTTTATGAGCAAAGTCTTCCAATAACAACCAGGGTGGAAAAGTTAAAACCCACCCACCCACCACACACACACACACACACACATTACGTTTTATTAGAATAACTAATAAACAATTACTATTGTAGCACTTCCGCAGCAGCTGGCTGCAGTTGGAAATGTGCTCAGGTGTTTCCCACTGATTCCTGGGAGAGCTCGGATCACTGTTTTTCACATACACGTATATTGAAGCGGTATTTCAAAACCTTTCGCTACATGACAGGACTGAGTCATTAATCAAGAGCTGAACTACACTGAAGTTTCTATAAGAGCCTTTAAGACCACTGACATTCCAATCTGTGCTATGCTGAAAATAATAGGCTTGCTGTTTTCATTTAACTCTTTCATCCATCATATTCTAATTGGCCGCTCAAGGGAGTGATTCTGCAAGATCCTTAAACTGTGTTTTGGACTTTCTTGGAGCTAGAGCACTTATTCACTGCTCACAATGTCCTTTCAGACTTGACATAATGAAGTGTTGTTATAGGCATTCATGGCATTTCGGTACTACGCTTCTTTGCTGCATTCAGTAGTATTTAACATGTAGCTTTTTAGGAACTGCCTGAGAAAAGGTCTTCTTTGAAGACGATTTTTAAAAGCCACTGTGTATATGGTCATCTTTTATTTTTCCATAGAATAAAGTCACTTGTGGATGCGTTTTCAGACTTTAATTGGTTTACAGGATCATTGCTTGCAGCTCAGGTTTCTTAAAAAAAATTACTAAAGAAGGCTTGAAGGACATCAAAACTAAATGTGGGGGGAACTATTACAAAATTAAATTGTAATTTTGGCTGCCTCTGAAATGGAAAACACTTAAAAGTGAAATAATCAAATTCTCAGTGATAGGCACATGACTAGTGGATGGTCTATGTGTGCAACTCCACAAACCTGAGGACCTTCTGAATGTAGGCTTTTTTAGAAAGGAAAATATAAAAGATCAAACACAAGTAGTAGGGAGAATCAATGGATAATGAATAATTTATTACCATTGTGAGAATAACATGTAATCATGTAATCAATAAAAAGTAACTCTGATTATGAGTATTTTAAAGTGTAATATAAGTACAAGTACTGCTCATCATGTAGAGGTTTACTATAAATTATCTATAAATAATTATATTAGTCTATATAACCGGATCAAAACACAGGTGAAGAAGAAGCAGAAACAAGCAATAGAAGCATTGCTTATGTACATGCTGTTGTCTTTGACAGGTAAGTTATGTTAGTCTTTGATAGTGTACAACCAGTATTAGTGCTTAAAGGGTTAGTTCACCCAAAAATGAAAATTCTGTCATTAATTACTGACCCTCATGTCGTTCCACACCCGTAAGACCTTCATTGATCTTCAGAACACAAATTAAGATATTTTTGTTGAAATCCGATGGCTCAGTGAGGCCTCCATAGCCAGCAATGACATTTCCTCTCTCTCAAGATCCATTAAATTAATGTACTAAAAACATATTTAAATCAGTTCCTGTGAGTACAGTGCAGTGCTTCCCACAGGATTGAAATACTTGCGGTGGTAGCTGGGTGAAAAATCCTCTTATTACCCATGGCACAAAAATGGTCTACTACATGTGACAAACAAATAATGTGTGATTTTTAACAGTATTTTTATTTATTGAAATTAATTTTAATTACATAGCATACTATTACATAAAAGAAAAAGAAAAAGAAAAAAACGTAGCGTGTGACTTTTAATTATAAACAAGCCCGAAATAAACCGGGAAGGCTAAATAAATGGGCAGGCTAATAGGTCCTTACCTCAACTGCTCGTAATCACATTATTATATCTATAGGACACAGGTGATTGGTTCCTGCTGTATTTGTAGCCAATGAGCTTGCATGCTCAGTTTTCAAATACATGACCAAGTAGCATTTGCCTTAGCAGTGCAGCATGCTTTCAGAAACCCTCCACCTTCCCCAGCTCCACCTGTATAGATCTGCTACGGATAATTCATGTACGCTATAATGTACAGCAGCAGTATTTATATATATTATATATATATATATATATATATATATATATATATATATATATATATACAGTGGGTACGGAAAGTATTCAGACCCCCTTAAATTTTTCACTCTTTGTTATATTGCAGCCATTTGCTAAAATCATTTAAGTTCATTTTTTTCCTCAATGTACACACAGCACCACATATTGACAGAAAAACAGAATTGTTGACATTTTTGCAGATTTCTTAAAAAAGAAAAACTGAAATATCACATGGTCCTAAGTATTCAGACCCTTTGCTGTGACACTCGTATATTTAACTCAGGTGCTGTCCATTTCTTCTGATCATCCTTGAGATGGTTCTACACCTTCATTTGAGTCCAGCTGTTTGATTATACTGATTCGGACTTGATTAGGAAAGCCACACACCTGTCTATATAAGACCTTACAGCTCACAGTGCATGTCAGAGCAAATGAGAATCATGAGGTCAAAGGAACTGCCTGAAGAGCTCAGAGACAGAATTGTGGCAAGGCACAGATCTGGCCATGGTTACGTAAAAAACTTTCTGCTGCACTTTAGGTTCCTAAGAGCACAGTGGCCTCCATAAGCCTTAAATGGAAGACGTTTGGGACGACCAGAACCCGAAAAAAAAATATCAAATTTACTTCAAAAAACAAAAATGCAAAAATGCAAATCAAACTGATATTTTTTTCGACCACCAAAATAACGACACAAAAGCAATGCAATGAAAGAAAAATACAAAGTTCTGTCATGAAACTCTAAATGAGCAGGCTAATAGATCTGCTACGGATAATTCATGTACGCTATATTGTACAGCAGCAGTATTTTTTTATATTTTTTATATCTTTTTATATATATATTATTGGTTTAATATTAATATTATAAAGCAACGAGAATATTTTTGGTGCGCCGATTTTAAAACACTGCTTCAAGAAGATTCGGAGCATAATGAATCAGCGTATCGAATCATGATTTGGATCGTGTGTCAAACTGCCAAACTGCTGAAATCACGTGACTTTGGCGCTCCGAACTGCAGATTCGACACACTGATCCATAACTCTCCGAAGCTTCCTGAAGCAGTGTTTTGAAATCGGCCATCACTAAACAATTCATTATTTTGTTTTTTTTGGTGCACCAAAAATATTCTCGTCGCTTTATAATATTAATATTGAACCACTGTACTCACATGAACTGATTTAAAAATGTTTTTAGTACCTTTATGGATCTTGAGAGAGGAAATGTCATTGCTCCCTATGCATGCCTCACAGAGCCATCGGATTTCAACAAAAATATCTCAATTTGCGTTCCGAAGATTAACGAAGGTCTTACGGGTGTGGAACGGCATGAGCGTGAGTAATAAATGACAGAATTTTCATTTTTGGGTCAACTAACCCTTTAACTTCAAAGGCTAACATAATTTGCCTGTTCAATTGTAAAGTTCTCATAAATAGTAATTGTTTTAGTACACAAGCAACTCAAAGATGATCATATCCCCTCAACATCTGTAAGAGGTTAAGCACCGGTACAAAGAGAATTTCCTTTTCTGAAATGAAAGCATGGCTCACACATGAAAAAAAAAAAAAAAAAAAAGCTGTGGCCACAGATGTTTTAAAAGCTGTCAAAACAACTATGCTAATACAACCATGTGCCTCCCCAAGGTCACTAATTATATAAAGCCTTTAGATGGTGGAACAGCAACATTCTCAAAGGTGACAACATGCAGGTCCGCTCGCAATTTTCCCTTGACCTTTCTCTTACATGTCACCAGCGTTTCTCATTTAAATGTCAACACCTCGATTTAGACAGGCTAATTCACTGAAAAGTGTGAAAACGCATACATTACAGCCTCAAAATTTCAATGGCTAGAGTGGAAGAAGCATTTTATACAGAATGTAAGGTCGTTTATTGTAGAGAGCCACTGTTCTCATTCATACAGAACATTAGCTTCATTTGCATGAGAACATGTGTTTAGGGAAAATACATATTCTGTCCTTGGAAAAAATTGAAAACAGATTCACATAAATGCAGACATGTGTAACGGCTGAATACCTGCAATACGCTGTTCTGTACAATAAAGGGCACAGCTTAAACTCATAAAGGCTTAGTACTTCATATTTATTGAAACTTTATTGTCTTCTAATGAAGAATATGCATCATATCAGCCTTTGAGGGCATACTTCTGGATATATTAAAAAATATTCTGTTAAAGTACACAATATCAAATCTGTTTGTGTATATTGAGCCTTTGAAAGTGACAGATTGCATACAAAAAAGGGGGTCTCTAACCAAATGCTATAGTGTTTTTGACAGTTACACCATAAAGGAACAGCCAAGGGGAACTGCTTTGCTTAGTGAACCATAAACGAGGGATTTATGATAGAGTGCGAGATGGTCTCAAGACAAAGTCTTCCTAAATGAAACTGTAAAAAATGTTTTTGAAGTTGTAAATAAGAGATTTTTGAAATACACTTTACAAGAACATACTATTTCAGTCTTTCAACTTCAAAATGTCACATTTAATTCAATGTTTCTTTGTAAATAATTGTCAAAGTGTAATTTTTTTCAGCATACAGCAAAGTGAGTAAATGGAAACTGACAGCCCCTCCCAGGAATGATGTGTTATAGCCAAACATTATTTTGAGGTTTCAGGCCACCTTATCAATGTAAACAAAATCACAGCCAACACAGATTTGTTAATTATTAAATTAAAGGTGCAGTAGTTGATCTGGAAAATGCTAACATTAGCCTGCTAGCATTGAAAGCAAACAACCCACCCTCCCTGCAAATCCCCATCCAAAGCCAAACGTCCTCCAAAACACATGAAATTATTTTGATGTGTGAGCTGCTCTCAGCAAAACGTCACAAGAGACGGTGTTAAAACTACCTCATGTCTCAAAGCACATAACATTACAATACTAATGAATGTAAACAACTTAGAGAGCTTGTACCGGACTGCTGCAGATTCATTTCGGTGTTGATGCTGTTGATATGGAAACTCATAATTCTGAGTCTGAGGACGTGAACAACTCCAGTTATAACGTCACGGGTTGTCATCTTTGAATTGCGGTAGTTATGGCGTGAATGCAGTACAAGCTCGTTGTTTTGATTCAGTAGGAACTGCAAAAGTTGGCTTACACTTGTTTTGCGGTGCTCCGTGACTGTAATCTTCCTATATAAATTCTGCTAAATAAATCATGATGTCTGCGCAATCAGGGTGCGCAAGGGTATGTAAAAACATACATCGACTGGCAGGTAGGATATAGCATTATTTCATTCGGACTGAATATAATAATATAATTGGATGAACATTTTATGGTCCTAAACTTTCCAGGTACGATATATATATTAATAAAAATTACATTTAGACTGTTTAACATAGTGATTGCTATCAGGAAATGAGGAGACTTTCAACCGGAATAATAAAACATCTTTCTGTAGAGAATCACCTATCACACCTTTAAATTTAATTTTCTCAGTCATTTGTGAATTTCACTTTGGTAAGAAATTGCCTTTAACAGTCATGCAACAGTCATTAAGTATGCCCAGTGAGTAAACTTGGTCTATCATCATGTGCACTGGCTAATGTCTGCTGCTTTGGATCCTACAGTATGCACTCTCGTAACTTACATGTCTCTCGTGAACAATTCAAGTATAATTGACTTTAAAAATCTATGACAATGTGCTTCAACTATTTGTTTTTGGTTCCAAATTTTTGCTTAAAAGTAACAATCTGGCTGTTTTTCTTCTACTCTATCCACTTCACTTTAAGGGAACATACAAAAGCTTGAGCACTCAGTTCTTGTTTTGATCATGTAAGCTGATAAGACCGTTTAAAGGCAATTGTTAAACATCACAGGCCTTTGGGAATGAGAGGTCATATGGGCCATTAGTGTCACTCAATTATGCTAAGAGCCCTTGAGTAAAACCAAACATTGCTGCTAATGGCGTAACAAATGAGTGTTCATTGTAGACATTTAAACAGCACAGATAAATCTAGCTATATATTTTTCTTAATCAACATGCATCGGTATGTTTCTACATCATTTACAATGATGACTGCAAATTGGATCAAACCACTTGGACTTTAACAAAATTTGATTTTATCTATTTATTTATTTATTTTTACATACACTGCCCCCCGAAAAAGTCACTGTTTGGATTTAAATAGGCAAATACTAATAAGAGTATTATGACTGGATCATTATTGCTATGTTTCTAGCATGTTAAAGGTGCCCTAGAACTTTTTTTAAAAGATGTAATATAAGTCTAAGGTGTCCCCTGAATGTGTCTGTGAAGTTTCAGCTCAAAATACCCCATAGATTTTTTTAAATTCATTTTTTAACTGCCTATTTTGGGGCATAATTAGAAATGAGCCGATTCAGGGTGTGTGGCCCTTTAAATCTTGTGCTCCACGCCCCAAGAGCTCGCGCTTGCCTTAAACAACATAAAAAAAAAGTTCAAACAGCTAATATAACCCTCAAAATGGATCTTTACAAAGTGTTCGTCAAGCAGCATGTCTAATCACGTAAGTACAGTCTTTATTTTGATGTTTACATTGATTCTGATTGAGTTTGAGGCTGTGCTCCGTGGCTAACGGCTAATGCTACACTGTTGGAGAGATTTATAAAGAATGAAGTTGTGTTTATGAATTATACAGACTGCAAGTGTTTAAAAATGAAAATAGCGACGGCTCTTGTCTCCGTGAATACAGTAATAAACGATGGTAACTTTAACCACATTTAACAGTACATTAGCAACATGCTAACCAAACATTTAGAAAGACAATTTACAAATATCACTAAAAATATCATGGATCATGTCAGTTATTATTGCTCCATCTGCCATTTTTTGCTATTGTTCTTGCTTGCTTACCTAGTCTGTTGATTCAGCTCTGCACAGATCCAGATGTTACTGGCTGCCCTTGTCTAATGCTTTTCATAATGTTGGGATCATGGGCTGGCATATGCAAATATTGGGGGCGTACACCCCGACTGTTACGTAACAGTCGGTGTTATGTTGTGATTCGCCTGTTCTTCAGAGGTCTTTTAAACAAAGGAGGAAACAATGGAGTTTGAGACTCACTGTATGTCTCATCCATGTACTGAACTCTTGTTATTTAACTATGCCGAGGTAAATTCAATTTTTGAATCTAGGGCACCTTTAAATATTTAGTAAAAGTTCTTTTACACTATTTGATGGAGTGTGTAGCTTTTCATTTCTTAAACAATCATGTAGGAAGATACATCATGACCATTTTCCAGGATGACAATGTCAGTCAGGCTCATACTTTAAAAGAATGGTTGGGAGGGAGCATGAAGAATCATTTTCACACATGAATTGGTGCCTCTGAGTCCAGGCCTTAAATTTGATTAAAGTCTTTGGGATGTGCTGGAGTAGACTTTACAGAGTACTCACCTCTTGCATTGCCAATACAAGATCTTGACCAAAAATTGATGGACCTCTTGATGGAAATAAATATTGTGATGTTATTTCTATCAAGAGGTGCATCAATTTTTGGTCAAGATCTTGTACTGACAATGCAAAAGTCAAGCACTCTGTAAAGTCTACTCCAAAGACTTTCAATCCAACTGAATCAAAGACTCTAAAGGGTACATAACACACACAGTTTCTGCCAATCTCATGGCAATCTCAATCTTTAGTACCAATAGAGTAGTATTGCATCCTTCAGATCTCCGAAGAGTCTTTAGTTTTATCATATTTATAAGACAGATACACTGTACCGACTCTTTCTGAAAACAGCCATGCTCCTGGAGGTGTACCGTGGGCGAAGCAGCTTTTGCATAGTGATCGTCTGCAAGCTTTTGATGGTCAGCTAAACAACTGTATTTAAACACACACAATACACCATCGCATTATCCCTGGAAAACTTTTGCTTCAATATACTTTTGTGTTGTTTACATTATATGCAGATATTTGATGCAGCTTTACTTACTGCCTGCGGTTCCGACTCATGACCGGGATCTTTTAGTTTCAAATTATCTGTAAATCCAGCGTCGAATTGTGCCTTGTTTATAAAACCATAAGTGGCGATCCTGAGGGCTCGAGCAGCCTTGGAAAAACATTAGGTATTCTCCATTCATTTTAACCAATATAAAATTGATTGCAACTTTCAAACATGACTTTATACTTATTTTAAAAGGCGGTTTCTATGGTTATTTTAATAACAAATATCAAGAGCACATCAATGTGCATGAGCACAAATCTCTCAGCTCCACTGTTCACTAAATGCTGGGTTCTTTGAGAAGCAAGGTTATCTTTCCCTCACAACCAAAAACACACTTCTTTGGTGACATAGTTGGTTTCATGGTCTAAAAACAAAGTGACAAATCTTTCTCGAGTGTTCTTGTTTTCGCTCTAGTTGATGTGTCCCAGGGGAAGTGCCCATACAAGGAATTCCGCCTTTTACTACGCCATACAGGACCATACTCTAAAAAAACTTTCTGAAACTTATACGAACTCTGAAGGTGTGTATTTGGCAGAAATACTCTGTCATACTTCCAAATCCTTCAAAGCAAGAGAATCCAACTCTTTAACAATGTAAATAAGTCAGAATGCATAAAATAGCATTCTTTAAATCCAAACAGCAACTTTACTGTCAGGCAGGAAAATAGACCATAAAAAAATGGACGACTCATCCTGCACTAAACAGATATTTGTGCAATCAAATCTTCTCTATAATGACATGAGCAGTGGTTTAATATTGGGTATTAGTTTTCAATACTATCTTCTTATGATGTATTGAAATCAGCACTCATGTGACAGATTTGACTGATTTGCAGATGACTAATACATTTGGATTCTCTGACCATTTCTGAGACATGACTCACCCCTAATATCATTCACCCACAATGCACAGCAGAGCTCCACCAGCTCTCCTCCAGTAGATGATCTAACTCACTGGCTCTTCTTTGACCATGTCATAAAAAGCAAGAGCACATGAGGAATGCAGGGAGAAAGAGGCCAGTAATCTCTGAGCTGGAAGGTGGACTCGTGCCTGAACAGGGCTGGCCTGTTTCCCCATTGCTGCGGGAAAACACCATGGCAACCCAGTGTTTCAGCACTCAGACTGGGTGGAGAGGGAGTTTATATAGCAGAAGAGAGTGAGAGAAGCAGCCAATGTCTGGCAGATGTATGCTGGAGGTCAGCTGAACACCTGTCTCCAGCTCTCTCACAACGCAGCCAAACTTCTCACTCATTACTCACCACATCAGTTACGTGTGTTTACAAAAAAAGGTATATCAAGTGTTGTTTTAGTTCTCCACCGGTTATGGTCCCAATTATGTCATTGCGAAGTTTAAACAGACAGATGATTTCATATGTAATACTGCACCATCATTTACAGTCGTTATTAAACAAATACAGCGATTAAACATCTAGCGCTCGTATTTCACATGCATGTTTTTAATTATGTCAAATGAAGGCCCACCTAATGTGATCTACATTACGTCATTCACACGGAATGTCCAGGTTCCTGCCTGCGATTCTATGGAAACAGAAAGGGACAAGCTGCCACATATGACATGCCAGTGCAGTTTGATCATTAAAGTCTTTCCAGCAGGTTTTCAGAGTTTAGGTACTCTGTGTACTCTGGAAACACTCTCATGAAGAAATGTCACAGCTATTGTGCACATATTCTGCACAACCAAACTAACATCACACTTGTACTGTATTCAAACGACATTCAGATTCTATATTCAATTCACTTTGGAAGATCACATTACTTTATCCAAGGCTAAACGTTTAGGTTTTAAATGAAAATTCTGTTATAAATTACGCACAATTGTGTCATTTGATGAGCCGATCCCCCCCGCTTTGCTCTGATTGGTGAAATGGCCCAGTCTGTTGTGATTGGTCTACCACCGAAATCGGATTTTCAGTTCCAGAGGCTTTCTCAACACATATTGATATGATGAACATGATGTTGTTGGTTTTTTCAGTATGTGAATACTGAATTGAGCTCTCTTTCACGTCTTCTTGAACAGACAGTTTCACACAAAATTATGTCAAAATGCTGTCTTGGTGAGTATCCTAGTAAACATAGTCGGTTATGTCTTAAGTGAATGTAAACAGTCGAGAAATTAAATGCATATGTAATAGTATCAGTATATTGGATCAGTGCATTAGTCTTAAAGTGACAGCAGCCTAATATTCCTGTGTTTTAACTCACTGCAAAAAAAAAAATAATAATAATAATAATCACTCAATGCTCTTGACTGAATAGCTTTTAGAATTTTATATTTCATCCATATTTAATTTAAGAGAAGATTATGCAGTGTTATTTTACATTTTATTACTTTATTTAATTTATGTAATTTACCTAATCGGTATCTAACCACTTTTAGATCGACCTGAAAAACCTTAAAAGCACTGTTTATTTAATTTGCATCTTTGTTCTATTGTTGTGTTTATATTTGCTATTGCTTGAAGTTTGGTTATTTGTTCTTATTTTATTACAGACCATTTTGACTTTAATAGTGTCAGAAATTTATGTTTTATATTTATATTTCATATTTATCTAGATTTTTTTTCATTTGCATTGTTATTGCATTCCATGTAAAAAGTCTGGCTAATAAAATAAAGCAATAAGCCCTGTGAAGCTGTGGTTTACATTGAATTTATAACAGCTAAGGGGTGTTGTTAATGCAACTTTCATTAAGTAAAATCATTAAAAAGGCGAAAAGCAACAGAAGTTACATTACAAATATTGTCTTTATGAGCATGTCACTCAGTCGCAAAGACTTTTATATTGAAACTTATTGTGAACACGGAACAAGACGCAAATGGCAAATGCTTTGACTAGCGCTCTCAGTGTCAGCAGGACAGGGGAAAACCCATTAAATGTTAAAAGAACAAGGTCGCAGTTGAAATTCAAAAGGATTTTTTATTATGAATATTAGGACTAACCTGAAGGAAAATGCTAAATCTGAATGCAGGTAATACACTCGGTCAATGGCAACTCGAGATTCAGTGTGTCCATAGGGTTGGACCACTATTCTTCAAAAGTATTTTGCTGGACAATTAGTGCCAGAAAATAAATCAATTTCAATTTCAGTTCTATTAAACCACTTGCTCTCACAATCGTAGACACTCAGGCTTCAGGATAGACTAATTCAGATCCTAAATAAGATGGACCAATATCAGCTCTAAAGCCAAAGACTGCAAAAAGTAACCTTCTTGATGCAGCCGTAATGGCCTTTAGATCATAATGTGAGCTAAGATCACAATAACCTTTCCTCTGATATGCATTATCAATCTCAGCTGTAGATTCTCTGCCTCGCTAGCAGAAATGCTTATTATGGTCATTTGCAGTTCAGAAGAACAAAACGAGCATCTAGGGAGAAGGTGTGGTGGACGATAATGAAATCTGAGAGTCCTTTATCGCCTGTCCTTTAAGCTCATATTTGAGAATATGAGTATGCTAATGCTTTCATTATATGGTTATGGAGATTAGCAATGAAAACAATATCTCATTTAATTGTGCTTGGCTGGATAAAATTGACCTTATCTCATGAGAGTTTCCCTCAGAATGGATTTTTAATGCATTCATTTATGTATGAAAATTGAAAGCATGTGCAGAGATTACATATAATGCTCAGTTCAGCAATTGCTTTGAGGATTTGGTGGTCTTATGGTAATTGCACAAGCAGAGGTGGTCTAGTGGACCGGGTGGGCTGGAGCTCTAGAGTCCAGTGGTTCTCAACTGCTGGATTGTAATTTTTATTCTTACATTTTTGTTTAAATTAGTCCTTTACATTTTTTTGATACTTAATGTGATCACTTTATGTCCAAATTTACAAGATTAGAACTACTGCTCTTTTCTTTCTTTTGCTGTTTCCTTATGGTGTGGAGGTTGTGCAAAGTACATCTCCCTCCAACCTCTCCCATGATGTCATGAGAGATGAGGTCACTGTTGTCATTATGTGTCCAGAAGGAGCAGGGATCCTGCTGGTCTCTCTGTATGAGCACAGGTGCAGGGGTCTGGCAGAAACTAGACTACTCTCTATCTTGCAGAACAGCAGCTCATTGAAAACATGACTGTCAAGAGCAATACATGCCTGCTCCACTCATACCACAGAGCATGGAGAGAATATGCATATTATTGCACATACAAGTATAAACACCTCAACTTTATCAAAAATTAATGCAGAAGAAAAAAGACATTTTTACATATGCACTTAGGTTCAATTCACTAATAGCATTTACTGACGTAAACTGATGTAAACTATCCGAAACTTTTTGTAAACTGTTGCAAATGTATATGTATATTTTAATTGAACTTTAAGTAAGAAACATTAAGTAACATTGTGTGTATATATAAAATAAATGTATTTTATAACTAAAATACATTAAGTCATTAACATCAAGCAATAAATTTATTTTATTATTATTTTTATTTATTTTTATTATAATTATAGTGTATATATATATATATATATATATATATATATATATATATATATTATACTTGAAATCTTCAACATATAATATAATTCATTGTATGCATGCAGTATTTAATGTGCAAATATTATATATTGTTATTTATATTATATATACACTTTATTTTAAATTATACTTTGTCATTAATTACATTAATTACCATTATAACTATAATTATAGTATATAGATAATTAAAATATATTAAGTCACTAACATTAAGTATAAATGTATTTTTTATTAAAAATATAAATTATAGCATATATATATATATATATATATATATATATATATATATTATATATATATATACATACATACATACATACATACACACACACATTTTAAATCGTTAACATATTATATAATGCATTGTTTGCACGCAGTGATTAATATAACTTTATTATATATTATACTTTGTCATTAATTACTATAATTAAAGTATATATATATATATATATATATATATATATATATATATATATATATATATATATATATATATATATATATATTCAAAATAAATTAAGTCATTAACATTAAGTATAAATGTATTTATTTCATTATTATTTTTATTTAAATGTTATTATATATATTTATATATTTTTTTATTTTTAAATCATCAACATATTATATAATCCATTGCATGCATGCAGTATTTAATGTGCATTCAAATACAAATATACTCTATAAGAACATTAGTGAAAATAAATATATTTAATCATTTTAAAATATAGGTGTTAAACAACATTATTAATAAATGTGTTAAACATTATTAATATGTAAATATTAAATACAAAGATTTTTTATTTTTTTTTATTTTTAAATGTAATTGCCCATGTGAAAAACTTTTTTTGTTAAAATCGTTCACAAAGTAAAATTTGTTATTCAAGTCGGGTTGCTTAGAGTACTAATAGCATGATTTGATGTATCGTTCAAGTGTGTAGCACATACAAGTTAGATGAAAAAGTATGACCAAAAAGTTATACAAAAACGCTACATTCTACACAGTGTTTTTGTTATAGGGTGCTTGTATATGAGATCCACTGATATGGGAATAATTTATGGCAAATTCCATGAAAGGCGAGTCATACTAATGCAATCATTTTTCATGTATGATAATTATATCTTGTATGTTTCCTGCTGACAAAGGGGGAGAGACAGCTCCCATCCTATTTCATTCAGGATTCAACTAATATCAATAAAATGGCAGTACAGGACACTTCATTTCCAGCGAGTCTCCCACGGCAAATCACGAATAGCTGCTGTCAAGATTAAAAGCACATGGTGGGAAGTTTGATTGAGCCCGCTGTAGTCGTACCATTCAGCTGAAACCTGAGACACACACCGGAGGATACGTGCCTGAGTCACATCAACACCCAGCATCCCTCAGTCTATAAAGTCAGGTCAGAAGGGCACAATTGTTGTGCAAGACTGCATTACCTCATTAACCGTGCATGTGAGCCGACGACAGACACTGTATTTCTGTTTCACAAACTGACCTGTGACTTGATGGCAAGAACATTTCAAATAATAAAAAGCGATACGTATCAACATTAGGAAATACTGTCACTTAATCGTTTATGAATGCTTCTAAGGTCTTCGCCACAAATCCTGGTCTCACTCAGACAAAATGTTCAGTGTAATCACGCTGTCAGGAAATTTGTGACTTTTAAAACAATAAGGTAACAATTTATCATGTAAATATCTCCTAGCAGCCTTCTGTGATTACAACAACCAAGCAAAATTTGGCTAGAAAATGGTTCTCATGAAAGTCTACAGCAGTTACCAGAGACTCTCCCAGAGGAGGATGACAAAATATAAAAGCATTTTCCCACCAAAGAGCTGAGAAGAAGGAGCAGGTGTGGTTGACAAATAAATTGATTGAAGGAAAAACTCGACTAGGAACAGGTTTTATATTTTCCTAATGGTGTTTGCTAATGACTTGAGCAATTGCCAGATGAGTATCATTAATCATTCCTCATCAATGTTGAAGATTCTTTAGTAATAGTTCAAAGGTTAAGGAGTATGTTGTCACAAATATAGGCTATGTTTGTAATGGAAAACAAAAACTATTTATTGAATAAAAAACAATGTAGTATTAGACTGAGATTTAGAATCAAACAGTAGGGTGATATTTTATTTATATTAAACGTAGCATAGAACATTGTCATATTAATGCAGTGAGTGTGTCTAATTAACTTGTTGAAAATTAAAACTAAATTGAATTTTTAATCAAATTTTGTGTAATAAATTCAGTGTTGACAGAACTACAGGAACACTGAAGTATTCACTCTTTCTCCTCACATCACATCTATTCATTCCTGACAGATGCACACTTAAATAATCAAGATACATTTTAACAGCCTCTTTACAATCTCAATACCAATGAATCACACCTTATCAGAACATGCATGCTCAAGCGCTCCTTAAAAGGATAGTTCACCTAAAAAAATGTACTCACCCTTGTGTTGTTCTAAACCAGCGCAAAATGAGTGAACGCAAAATTTAGGGGCTCCGTATCAATCTTCGAAACACAAATGAAGATTTTTTTAATTAAACCTGAGAGATTTCTGTCCCTCCGTTGAAAGTCTATTCCACCAAAACTGTGACAACTCAAAATGTTCATAAAAAAAAATCATAAAGAAATCCTTATGAATTGAGCGGTTTAATCCAACACAGACACAATCGCTTTTTATGATGAACAGATTTAATAATGTGAATTAACTTAAATGGAGGGACAGACATTTGTCAAGTTCATTAAAAATATCTACATTTGTGTTTTGTAGATTAAAGGTGCTAAAGAGGATCTTTTCGTCGACTGAGAAACCAAAGACTGTTACTGAGTTTTTTAAATGAGCGCATGCGTAAGAACAACCCCCCTCCTTCGAAGGAACGCCTCCCAAAACTCGTGCACGAGTATTGGAACACGAGTGTTTACCACCGGCATTCACTGTGTCGTGTTAGTGGATTCATTATGTCGGACTCACCGCAGGTAACTCATAATCTGCAGTTGTTACTCCTGTCTCCTGACAAAAACATTGCATGCGGCGCCTGTGGAGTGTGGAAAGTTACTGGAGCGCGCAGCCGCGCTCGTCTTTCACAAGGAACATAATGGCAGTGATTAACAAGCCAGAGGGCCAATCGTTTACGCGATCATCATAGGCTGATGTTTTTAAGGCCCTACCTTGTGCACAGATGATGTATATTAATATTATTCCTTTCAGTGCACCTAATAAATAGTCTTTTATCAGTTAGTAAAGACAGTTTCAAGTAATATTGCAAAAATGTATAAAACAAAACATCCTCTTTAGCACCTTTAAAGAAAGTTTAATGATGAACGAAACTCAACTTGTACATTTCATTTGTAAGTGTAGCAGCTGGACCACATGGCCTACAGACTGCATGTGGTCTAGACGTTTTTAACCTAAACTGGTAGTATAACTGCCCATCTAATTAAAGGTGCAGTAGGTGATCTACGAAATGCTAACGTTAGCCTGCTTGCATTGATCCCATCCTCACTGCAAATCATCGTCCAAAGCCACGCTGCCTCAAACACATGAACGCGCACACACATACAGCTGTTCTCGGCAAAGCGTCACAAGAGATGGCGTTAAACCATCTCATGTCTCAAAACACATCAAATTAGTATAATAATGAATGTAAACAACTTAGACAGCTTGTATCTGTTGATACTGTTGACATACCAAGTGCATAATTTCAAGTTTGACCGAACAGCTCCAGTTAGAACGTCATGGGTTGCCATCTCTTAATTACGGTAGTTATGGCGTCAACACAGCATAAGCTCATTGTTTTGATTCAGTAGGAATTGCAAAAGTTGGCTGTTTGTTTGCGGTGCTCCACAACAGAGCTCTGTCTATATAAACTCTACTATGAAACGCACTGACACGCAGACAGGTAGGACATCGTATTTTTCATTGACCGAATATAATGATTGGATGAACATTTTATGGTCCTATGCCTTCCACAGACGATATATATTTATAAAAATACATTTAAACCATTTAACATAGAGATTGCTATCAGGAAATGAGGAGACTTTCAACCAGTATAACAAAAAATGTTTCTGTAGAGAATCACCTGTGTACCTTTAAATACGATCGAAAATGAACCCAATTACAACATACTCTGCTCACAACCAATAATATCTCACCTAAAAGAATCAATTAAACAATTAAAAGCAAATTTGATGTTCATTTTCAAACATCAATTCAGATAATGTAATTTGGATTTTTGTTTTGAAGGTTAATAAGCCCCAGAGAAACCAGCCCTCACCAAGACATACCAAAACAAAGTCTCCCGAGTGGGAAGATGACTTCTATAAATGGTTGACAAATCCAGCACATGAATCACACAATAAAACAATAATCTACAACAGACATCAAAAACACGCTGCAAATAACTTCATTTCAACTTTTTGTTTTTGTTTAAGGGACAGTTCAGCCAAAAAAATTCTGTCATCATTTACTCTAATATTCACACACACACACACACATATTTTGTGTTCCACAGAAGAGTCATACAGGTTTGTAATGACATGGGAGTGAGTAAATGATGACAGAATTTTCATTTTTGGCTGAACTATCCCTTTAACACTAAATGACAGCATCAGCTAATTATACACCTTTGGCTTTCGTCAGCAGTGTGTCATTCCCAGTTCTGCCTGTTGGATAAAGTGAGTTTGGTGCAGAATTTTCCTCATCACCTCATCTGGTCACAGTGCCAGATGATCCAGGGAGCCCACTGCTGCCTACTCAACCGACACACACTCCAGGAGCGCAAAAGATGCTCTCCAGGAAAAACGCAGTCAGCAGGCGTGGGAACAATACAGTTACATGATGAGTGCATGAATAAAATAACATACAATGAGGACAAAAAGTGAGTGAGGTGTTTTGAACGTACAGCAGGTTCTGAATAGAAAGCAGTTGCCATGCACACAGACACCAAACTGATCCAATACCTGCAGTCTTAAGGCCCATTCACACCAAGAACGATAACTGTAAAGATAACGATAAAGATAACGATAAAGATATTCTAAAAATCGTTCTAAATATAAAAGAATAGTAGAGTCCACACCGCAGCTATAACCATAACAATACAGAGTAACAATATCATTGGGATCACTTTAAGAAAGTTTTTTCGTTAACTGTTGAACGAAAAAAACACTGACAGCCAATCAGAATCTATTCTAATGTAAAGCCCTGCATTTTAAATGGCAGACGAGATTGTGGAGAAGCTAATCGCAGAGGTCCAGAAAAAGCCACCACTGTTTGACAAGTCAAACCCCGTTTTCAAGTATAACGTTACTTTAAAGAAAATGGATATACGGAAAACAATCTGTCATACCCTCGGAATAAATGGTGAGAAGTATTAATGATAAGATCATTATGCTAGGCTAGCAAACAGTGTAAAATAACATTTCCTCAGGTGCCAAGCGCTAGTTTCGAAAACATGTCGTCTTGCTTCCTTTGAAGCTGCAGTGAAAGACTAGGCAATGTTTTTATTCCACTTCATCAGCTAAATTCACTGTTAGATTAGATCGATTACACTAGCTATTCACTCAAAACATAGCATGCTGAGGACATCTGCTGGTTAAAGCTGTGTATATGCAACAAGAACAGAAAAAAACATGTTGTACACGCCTTAAAACCACAGCGTGTGAGCTTAGAATAAACAGACCGTTATCGTTCGTTGGTGTGGACACAAATATAGTTATCGTTATAGTTATCTTTATAGTTATCGTTCTTGGTGTGAACGGGCCTTTAAAGGGACAGTTATGGGATCTGCAAGGGGTTCAAGAGTTGATGAAAACCTAAATAAATTGAATGTAACAATATAAACAAATAGGGCTGCGCAATTAATCGAAATCAAACTAAAATAGCAATATGTCCTATAAAATCAAGATTATTGAATAGAGATTATCAAATCTTTGCAATTTAATAAAGTATATAGCTTGTTTCACTGTGTATTTCTTAGTGTAGCACGGTACTGTTCATTTACTCGTTTTCAGAGCAGTTTGGGATGCTGCTTCTCACAAACTCTGTCTCTCCAACTCATGCTTTGTTTACTCACATTGGAATCATTTTTAACATTTTCTTGGACAGAAGTTTACAGCATTTCACCAATATTTAGTCAAAATAAAAGGGTTTGAACATTTGAAAGTAAAGAATTTAAGAAATAAATAATAGTTTTGTAACTTGTAGTGTTAGTTAGTTGTTGTAAAGATTGAACTGAAGTGTCAACACCCTTGAAAGTATTTCCATTAGCAGTAGAGTCAAAATAATCAATATATTTTTGGCCAAGTATATATAAACACTAAAAAACACATTGTATCTGTTATATTTGATCTATTTACATGTTATGTGAATTAATATTAACTTAGTAAAAAAAAAAATAAATAAATAAATAAATTATGTCATCATTTACTTACACTTATGTATGGAAGCCTGTTTCCGCCACAAAAAAAAAAAACTCCATTAAAAAAAAAAAAGATGAATTGCGACTTTTTATCTCAGAATTCTGAGATATAAAGTCGCAATTGCGTGAAAAAAAGTCAGAATTCTGAGATATAAAGTTGCAATTGCGTGATATAAAGTCAGAATTCTGATATAAAGTCGCAATTGCGTGATAAAAAGTCAGAATTGCGTGATATAAAGTCAGAATTCTGATATAAAGTCGCAATTGCGTGATAAAAAGTCAGAATTGCGAGTTATAAAGTCAGAATTCTGAGATATAAAGTCGCAATTGCGTGATAAAAAGTCAGAATTCTGAGATATTAAGTCGCAATTGCGTGATAAAAAGTCAGAATTCTGAGATATAAAGTCGCAATTGCGTGATAAAAAGTCAGAATTGCGAGTTATAAAGTCAGAATTCTGAGATATAAAGTTGCAATTGCGTGATATAAAGTCAGAATTTGCGAGTTATAAAGTCAGAATTCTGAGATATAAAGTCGCAATTGCGTGATATAGAGTCAGAATTCTGAGATATAAAGTCGCAATTGCGTGATAAAAAGTCAGAATTCTGAGATATTAAGTCGCAATTGCGTGATAAAAAGTCAGAATTCTGAGATATTAAGTCGCAATTGCGAGTTATAAAGTCAGAATTCTGAGATATAAAGTCGCAATTGCGTGATAAAAAGTCAGAATTCTGAGATATTAAGTCGCAATTGCGTGATAAAAAGTCAGAATTCTGAGATATAGTCGCAATTGCGTGATAAAAAGTCAGAATTCTGAGATATAAAGTCGCAATTGTGTGATAAAAAGTCAGAATTCTGAGATATAGTCGCAATTGCGTGATAAAGTCAGAATTCTGAGATATAAAGTCGCAATTGCGTGAAAAAAAGTCAGAATTCTGAGATATAAAGTCGCAATTGCGTCATATAAAGTCAGAATTCTGAGATATAAAGTCGCAATTGCATGATATAAAGTCAGAATTCTGAGATATAAAGTCGCAATTGCTTGATATAAAGTCAGAATTCTGAGATAAAAAGTCACAATTGCGTGATAAAAAGTCAGAATTCTGAGATAAAAAGTCGCAATTAGGTGATAAAAAGTAATTCTGACTTTATATCAGAATTCTGACTTTTTATCACGCAATTGCGACTTTTACAGCATTTTTACAGCATTTCACCAATATTTAGTCAAAATAAAAGGGTTTGAACATTTGAAAGTAAAGAATTTAAGACATAAATATTAGTTTTGTAACTTGTAGTGTTAGTTAGTTGTTGTAAAGATTGAACTGAAGTGTCAACACCCTTGAAAGTATTTCTATTAGCAGTAGAGTCAAAATAATCAATATATTTTTGGCCAAGCATATATAAACACTAAAAAACACATGGTATCTGTTATATTTTATCTATTTACATGTTATGTGAATTAAATTATTGAAATATTAACTTTAAAAAAAAAAAAAAAAAAAAAAAAATTGTCATCATTTACTTACACTTATTTATGGAAGCCCGTTTCCGCCACAAAAAAAAAAAAAAAACTCCATTAAAAAAAAAAAGCCACTAAAAAAAAAAAGATGAATTGCGACTTTTTATCTCAGAATTCTGACTTTTTAACTCGCAATAGCAAGTTATAAAGTCAGAATTCTGAGATATAAAGTTGCAATTGCGTGATATAAAGTCAGAATACTGAGATATAAAGTCGCAATTGCGTGATAAAAAGTCTGAATTCTGAGATATAAAGTCGCAATTGCGTGAACAAAAGTCAGAATTCTGAGATATAAAGTCGCAATTGCGTGATAAAAAGTCTGAATTCTGAGATATAAAGTCGCAATTGCATGATATAAAGTCAGAATTCTGAGATATAAAGTCGCAATTGCGTGATAAAAAGTCAGAATTCTGAGATATAAAGTCGCAATTGCGTGATAAAAAGTCTGAATTCTGAGATATAAAGTCGCAATTGCATGATATAAAGTCAGAATTCTGAGATATAAAGTCGCAATTGCGTGATAAAAAGTCAGAATTCTGAGATATAAAGTCGCAATTGCGTGATAAAAAGTCAGAATTCTGAGATAAAAAAGTCGCAATTGCGTGATAAAAAGTAATTCTGACTTTATATCAGAAGTCTGACTTTATATCACGCAATTGCGACTTTATATCTCAGAATTCTGACTTTATAACTCGCAATTGCAAGTTAAAAAGTTTTCTGAGATAAAAAGTCACAATTCATCTTTTTTTTGTGGAGTTTTTTTTTTTTTTTTTGTGGCGGAAACGGGCTTCCATACTTATGTTTTAAACGTGTATGACATACTTTCTCCTTTAGATTTAAAAAAAAAAATCATTTTAAATAGTAAATGACATTTAGATATTTTTTACGTTTTTTTTTTTTTTTTTTGTCCATATGATGCAAGACAATGGTGTCCAATGTTGTTTGTGTCCCAACATTCTTGAAAATATTTTCTTTCTTTTTTTTAATCTATTTAATTCATTTCTGTGTAAAAATTGTAAATCTCCTTTAAGCATTTTAAAGGTCCAATAATTACCACAACAATAATAACAATAATGTAATACAAGACTAAAAAGGAACAGGAAAAGGAAAAAAATTGCACAAGCAATACGTAATTTTTCTTCTTTTCCTGTTCTCTAAGGGCATCTCAAATCCCCCTGCCTTTAAACTGATGAGTGAATTGACACTCTGAAACCTGGCTGTGAGGGATCTTGTCTTTCATTGCCTCACTGCACAGCAATGCAACATGCTGGAGCACTGCATCTGTGTGTGTGCTCCTCTCTCAGGAGCTCCGCTTCTCGCTCTCCAGTAATCAGAGAAACAACATCTCCATTGCGCTCTCATGCATCTAAAAAGCAGCACATCCATGCAAAAGTGAAGCAAAATCACCAAACTTCCCCTGCACACTTGCCAGACTAGAGAGGGATGGATCGCTAATCACTGAAACATCTGACAGCCTTTGTTTCCTTCCCGAAAAGAGCATGATGTCACTGCGAATGTTGTAACATACTGTAGCGTTAGAACTTTCTTCCGTGGACCATTATTAAGTGTTCTCATGTTCCTTGTAATAGCAAAATGCCATAACACTACATTCAGCAAAATCTGACATCCATTATTCAGAGTGACTGTATGAAACTATTACAGTTAAATTACAGGAAATGATTATAAATACAGTTTTGTTGTAGCAACTGAACTCTTTAGAATCTCCTAATTTTCCTGAATAAATATAAGCATTTGGCTGGTTCAAACTATTAAATATGCCTCAGCTTACTTTGGGGGGCTTTTAACTGAGAAGTACTAATGGAAGAAATACACTTGTTTTAATCAGACGGCAAACCCTACAAATCCTGTTTCACGCTCTAGTGAGGAGGGAAAGAAACAAGGCTTAGTGGTTTTGTGTGGCTACAAACGTTTTATTGCTGAATTAAGATGTTCTAGGACACTATTTCAAATTCCTAGAGCTGTTACGAAATACACTAGCTGCAAATGATTCATTTATGGCAAATAATGAATACATGCATTTTCAAAAAGTGCAGACTGTTCTTGGATTTTTATTTTTTTTTTTTAGTTTTTGTTTGTTTGTTTGTGTATGCATGAGCAACAAAGGAAGAATAGCTGAAAAAAGAATGATTGAACCAAACAGCAGCTGCAAATGAAAGTGTGCTATTAACTGGGAATTTAATAAACACATTCCACCAGATTCCTGAGAAACTTTCCTCTCTAGCAGATGGTATTGTCAATTGCTTTTTTCCGCTGCTGATCAGCTGTCTTCCGGACAGCAAAGTCATTTCTTGAATGGTACATAGACTAGATATGTCTTTTAAAAAAAGACTGTAGGCCTATAAACATGCTTATGTTATCTAGCCAACACAGTCTCATGACAATTCATATGTCATTCATACTTTATGATCTGCTCACTGAGGGTTAGCTTTAACATTCCACTGATTAACCATACTTTTTTGAAAACAAATGCAAAGACAAAAATTGAAAACTGATCTGAATCGGATAGGCAAAAAAAAAAAAAAAAGATTTTTGTTGTCTGATGTTCTGATCAAGTAGTGGCTTTTTTGTGCCTATTTTTTAGGAGGGGGGGGGGTGGCAGAGGTACAAAAACTGGCAACAATTCATCTAAAATGTCAATTACTATTCAATTCTTGTTAGAAATATATAGAATTATTCTATAAACAAAATGTCACATCTGCAGTCATGCTGATATTCAGAAACATTTTCCCATGGTCATTAAGCCGCAACCCAAATTTTTAGGAATTTTTAACCAGGCAAATTTATTTCTCAAAAATGGCTGTAAGAATATCACTAACAAAAGTTAAACAAAAATTTTTATCCTACCCCAATTTCCATAATACTATAAAGTCACTTGGCATGAACCACCACAGTCATCAAATATAGGCTAGATAAATAGATAGATATAAATGATTAAACGAAAAACGATTTGTATTAAGATGGAGGAAGATGACGGTTAATTTGGGGTAGCAAATATGTTTGGTGTGCACACCGCGTCTGTAACCAGTCACTTTAAGGCGAGTTCTGTGAAGAAAGAGCTGTGTGAAGCCACTGCTGCGGGTGAGAAAGCAAGCCACCATTATCCGCCGCTGCCGAACGCCATCAGCCGCCATTACCTGCCGCTGCCAAACGTCATGACGTCAGACACCGGTGTGCCGTTCTCGCGTGAAGCAAGGGGTCAAAAGGTAAACAATAATGGTGGCGCCCATGAATCGAATATGCCTGTTGGAATAAAAACACTTAAATACTCTGGCAAATCAGATTTACATGCCAAATTTGAGCTATTAGCTCATGCATATGCCTGGTCAGAGGAACAGATAGCCCTTTAGCTCGCTCTTTGCTTAACGGATGATGCGCTCTCATGTTTGTTGCTACTTGACACTAGTGAAAGAGCTGATTATGGTGCATTGGTGGTTTCCGATCTGAGCTTCTCCGGTCTGAGTTGCACAGCCGTCAAAGAATTCCAGGAGAACCACTGCAAGCTCTGGCCAACGATATTAAATCTCTAGCAAGGCGAGCTTATGCACATATTCCAGTATAAATCAGTGGCCCGTGATCAGTTCATCAGAGCTCTCTCCATACATACACAGCTGGCACGCCCACGTGATTGGCTGAAGCCTTAGCGTTGGCGCTGGAGAGGGATATGGTGGTTGAAGCAGAAATGAGGGGGTCAGCACTGGACCCCTCCCCCACCATCAGGGCAAAGGGAGGAGGTGAAACGGCTTCACAAAAACCTGAATGACTGGACGAGATTACAGAGATGATTCGTGTGCTGGCATTGCCTCCTCCCAGGTGGCAGACACAGGCCCGACTTTGCTGGGGGTGTGGTCAGCTGGGGCACTTGGTTAGGGAATGCCCTGTGCTAGCTAAGAATTGGGGAAACAGGAAGGCGGCGCAGTAGGCGGGACGCTGCAGACCCCCAAGCCCATGTCCCGCTCAGCGCCAGTGCAAGCAGACAGGCCTACCATGAACAATAGGACAAATGAACTTGGGGTGGTGGAGTTGGGAAGAACAGCCATATCAGATTTTTGTCATAATCCCATTTGTATTGAGGGAGTTGAGTGCACTGCCCTAGTAGACACAGGGTCTACAGTGAGTGTGGTTCGACCTGAGGTGGTGCCAGAGGGAACACAGCTAGAGGCAGTTCAGCTCCAAATAGTCACCGGGGAGCTGGCACCAATGAAAGGGCTGTTGACACTGACTGTGGGGGTGTGAATGTGCAGCATCCTGTGTGGATTGCTTATGTGCAGGACAGTTGTATCCTGGGTTTGGACTTTTTGAGGGACCATGGCTGTCAGTTAGACCTGTCTAAGGCGACGTTGAGTTTCGGCAATGGTCAGGTGGTTAAGATGAGGCCTCCAGGAACTCGTCACACAGATGGGCTGGCGGTTGGTTCCTGGGCATGTAATTTAGATGACAGGGACAACTCAAGCTGCACAGCGCCACCCAATGCGTCCCAGCAAGAGCCCCTGCTACTTCGCACATGGCCTGGGTCTGCTCTGGAAAGAGAGGAGGAGACGATGGGGCCACTGCAGGAGATCATGCAGAAGAGCTCCGACAGCTTGGACATGCAGCAACAAGAACAGTTGTGTTAATGGAGTTCCAAGATTGTTTTGCCTGTAATGAAGGGGACCTGGGTCAAACTTCCTTTGTACAAAACCATATCGACACAGGAGATACAGCGCCCATACGTCAGCGACCAAGATGCATACCCTTAGGACGGCAGGAGGCTGCGGAGCAGGCGTTAGTGACGATGCAGCGCGCCGGTATAATAGAACCTTCTGAAAGCCCCTGGGCATCCCCAGTAGTCATGGTCCCGAAGAAGGGGGGGAGTGGCGCTTTTGCATTGATTACAGGAAGCTCAATGCAGTGACACGGAAAGACTCATACCCTCTTCCACATGTATATGAATGCTTGGATCTTGTGGCAGGCTCTTGCTGGTTTTCATCATTGGACTTGAGAAGTGGGTATTGGCAAGTGCCACTGACACCAGAAGCTTCACCCAAGACAGCTTTCTGCATGGGTAGGGGTCTGTGGCAATTTAAAGTCCTCTGTTTTGGCCATTGCAATGCCCCTGCCACATTTGTGCGCTTAATGGAGAGGGTACTGGAAGGCATTCTGCGGCAGCAGTGTCTGGTGTTCTTAAATGACATACTGGCACATGGAAGCTCATTTAATTCAGCTGTCACAGCCTTGAGGGCAGTGCTGGAGAGAATAAGAGCAGCAGGTCTGAAGTTACATCCCAATAAGTGCCGGCTGTTGAGCAAGGAGGTGACCTTCTTGGGGCATCGTATAGGCAATTAGGGAATTGACACTGCTGAAGACAAGTTGACAGCTGTACGGGAGTGGCCTGTTCCGGTGAGTCAAAGAGAGCTAAAAAGCTTCATAGGTTTGGCATCATATTACAGGACGTTTGTACGGGGCTTTTCCTGTATCGCCGCTCCCTTGTACAAGCTCCTGCAGAAAGATCAGTGCTTTGTCTGGTCAGAGGGCTGTCAAAAAGCTTTCGTTTTTCAGCGGGAGAGGGTGGACATCATCGGGCCATTTCCTCGCACCACGCAGGGGAATTGTTTTGTTTTGACTGCAATGGATTATTTCACAAAATGGCCTGAGGCCTTTGCACTACCTGGCCAGGAAGCTGTGACTGTTGCAAACGCCTTGGTGGAGGGCATGTTTAGCAGGTTTGGGGTTCCCCAGAGTATCCAGAGTGACCAAGGTAGAAGCTTTGAGTCCAAGGTATTCTCTTCCATGTGTGAGCGGTTGGGAATCAACAAGACCCGCACCACCCCACTCCACCCTCAAAGCGACAGGCTTGTGGAGCGATTCAACAGGACACTAGCTGAGCAGTTGTCCATCTTAACATCCACTCATCAACACGATTGGGACACCCATCTGCCGCTGGTCTTGATGACATGTTGCTCTGCTATTCAGGACTCTACTTCATGCAATCCAGCCCTGCTTATGTTGTGTAGGGAGATTAGGACCCCTGCAGAGTTGGCCTTTGGTCAGCCCCCTAATGTTCCACTTGTTCACGCGGGACCCGAATAGGTGAGACAGCTCCAGGATCGCTTGGACTCTGCCCATGCATATGCCAGGAGGCAGCTGGTGACTGCTGGGATGCGTCAAAAGAGAGCTTATGACCTGCATGCCCGGGGGCGTGACTTTGGGGTGGGAGAGCTAATTTAGGTTTACAGCCCAGTGAGGAAGAGAGGGAGGTGCCCGAAACTGGACAGCCACTGGGTGGGACCATGCCCAATATTGGAAAAGCTGGGTAAGGTTGTATATCGGGTGCAGTTGCCTCCTCTGGGGTGCAAAGTGGTGCTGCATCAGGATAGGCTGGCCCCTTACAGGGGCACCGCAACACCGCGGGCCAGCACAGTGCTTCCTTCACAAAATGCTGAGACTCCAAGGGGGTCAGAGGGGGTGACTGAATTAGCGGAAATGGCCAGTAGTGACCAGCAAGTGACATTGTTACCTGACACCCCTCAGGGCGATCGTTCGCAGGGCTCAGAAGAATCGGTACCTGAAGGCCAAGCTCACACACTCCTCAGGGGGTGTCCGAAGAGAAGGAGGAGAACCCCAGTAAAATTTAAAGACTTTGTCCTCGGGGTCGAGGACTTCAGTAAGAGGAGGGTAGTGTAGCATGTTCTAAATGTTATTGTGTTGCAGATGACAAGGAGTTTATTGCTTATCTATTCTATTAATTTTTGTGTTGGGAACTGTTATCATTAAATGCGTTACCTGTTATTGGATGTTCGTGTTAAATATGCGAAGAGGCTGAACCCCTGGTGTGTGTGTGTGTGTGTGAGGGAAAGCAGGGAGTAGGGGGCAGAAGAGTGCCTCGCTGTTACAAGTGCAGTTCACTGTTCAAGTCGGGGTGTGTATGGCGTGGGTTGTGGCCAACAACAGCCCAAATAAACACCCCTTTTCAATAGCACGTCTCATTATTGTCTGAGAACACTACAATATGTTTTATTTTACCAGTTGTGGAAATCATTGGTAATAATTGGTAATAATTCAGTGTTTATAAGCCTTTTAAAGAATTTTAACCCAAACTGACTGGGTTTCTAGAGAGCAAAGGTTTTGTGAAAAAAGTGGAAGACTAAAACACAAAGTATGTAAAATAAACTGTAAAAAGGTTTTGATCACTAGTGATAGTATTTTATTCTGCGTTGTCATCATTCAGGTTGGATTTCAGCTTTAATGTACGTTTTTTGTTTTAACAAAGCAGCTGATATTGCCAGAGAAAATAGTGGACAGACGAGTCGCTTTCACCACAGAATGGCTGGGTTGTTGCTGGGCGCCAGTGTTTCAAGGGAAATTTCTATTGAGTGTCGCTTCTTGTTAGTGTATATTCTTTGGTGGAACACAGCATAATGGACAATGTAACTATGACATTGTATGCTGCTCGCAATTTCATACAGGGCGCGCCTCTGTATTTGCATGTGCAATTGACGAGTGCATGCTACCAGCATAGTAACATAACGTATGACAGGACATGAAATTTCGTTTTCACCCACATGTCATTCCAAACCCCTAATAAGACTTTCACTCATCTTTGGAACTCAAATGAAGGTCTTTTAATGAAATCTGAGAGATTTCTGTCCTTCCATTGACAGCTATGCAACTGCCACTTTGACGCTTCAAAAAGAGATTGTAAAACTATTGATCCATATCAATTGAGTGGTTTAGCCTAAATGTTCTGAAGAGATACGATAGCTGAATAGGCTTTTATTCACAAATACAGACAGAAAAGTCAACAACGTATCACACATGTCTTTCAAAATAAAAGTCACATTTGATGACACATTCAACCCACCAGTTGAGAAGCACTGCTTTAGATCAGGGGTTCTCAACCACATTCCTGGAGGCCCCCCTAACACTGCACATTTTGCATGTCTCCCTAATCAAACACCTGATTCAAGACATCAGCTTATTAGTAGAGACTCCAAGCAAAGCCACTGGAAGGCAAACCTGCAACCTTTAGCCAAAAAAGTGTATACACAGGGAATGAGACCGGAGGCTGTTTTTTGAATAGATGTCAATGGATGAGAGGCTTCACTACAACAGCTTTTGTGGGGAAATAGCTAATCATTTAATTAATCTTCGGCATGTTTTACACTAAACAATATTTTCGTTGGGAATTTTATGTAGATTTTAGCTTGATAAAAATGTATTTTTTTAAGAGAGGGCAGACGAGGGAATGTTGCGACTGAAGTCACTACCATTACACAATAGGCTGAGAGGTGCCGCACGTGATTAAGTTAGCCGTTACGCTTTCTCCAATGGTAAGAGATACCCTCTTATCTCCCTATAATATAGAGACAGAGCGCATTTAGTATAATCTGAAAACCATGCCCACCGGGGGGAAAACAATCCAACTGTCTCCATTGACTTTGTATTGCGTGAGGCTGCCTCCTTGTCATTTCTGACTTATTACAAAAAACAGAACAATGCCTAAAAGCTGCTGTGTGACAAGGTGTGCAGCAAACAAGCTAAAAAAAAAAAACAGAATTATTTTTTTATAAGCTGTCGACCCCAAAAAACGAATGTTTAAGGACACAAAAGTGGATACAGGCAGTGAGACAGATCGCAATGGGTCATATTACTATAAGAAATACACTGGACGGGAACGTAATCGGCGACAACATATGCTAAACAAACAAACAAAAACAAACCATTCATTATTTTTAACCATGTCAAAGAATTATTTTACCTGTCGCCGAATACGTTCCCCTCCAATGTAGTTCTTATAGTAATATGACCCGTTGCGATCTGTCTCACTGCCTATATCCACTTTTGTGTCCTTAAACATTCGTTTTTTGGGGTTGACAGCTTAAAACTTAGTTCTGGGTTTTTTTTAGCTTGTTTGCTGTATACCATGTCACATAGCAGCTTTTTAGACATTGTTCTATTTTTTGTTATAAGCCAGAAATGACAAGGAGGCAGCCTCACGCTATATAAAGTCAATGGGGACTGTTGGATTGTTTCCCCCCCCGGTGGGCGTGGTTTTCAGATTATGACGCGTGTCGCTCTGTCTCTATACAATCTCTGAATGTATCACGCATGTCTTTCAAAATAAAAGTCACGTTTGATGACACACTCCGCGACCCACCAGTTAAGCAGCACTGCTTTAGATGATATTCAGCTTTTAGATCAACATCAATTTGTCTTGAATTAGTTTTACTTAACATGTCAATGTGATCTTGTTTTTAAAAATGGCTCAAACATGCATCTCTTCCAGAGCAAAATTAGAGCATATGAATTGGGATTGGGTAATAAATAAATCACTAAAACATATAATTTTCATGATGTGGTAATAAATCATCTGCAATTTCTCCATCAAACTGAGGTGTTATTGTCTATGTTTACACTGATAACATTTGTACGGTTTAATGTAATGGAAAAAGGTTCTTTTGTTATTACACAAAGACCACCAAAGGCTCTGCTGGAATTCAAAGCAGGAAGATCAGCACAGAACACAGTGTCTGTATCCTGGAACGGCACCTACAAGCCCCTCAGCAGATAATGGCTAATTCTGCCTTCAATCTGCTTGTAAATGCTGCTATGTAAATGTCCCCTGAAACATGGAAGGTTAAAACAGGTTCAGCCTTTGATCACACGCCAATGTAAAGCACAGTACAGACAGCAGCCGTCCGAAAAATCTATCCGAGCATGATCACGGCCCCTTTAAACGGTGTTAAACAGATACATGTTGACCTGAGGAGCGCAGTCATTTAGGGACACACTGTCCAAGACATGTCATGAGGTACTCGAGTACCTCCCTATTCTCATAACACTCCTCTACTATTAGACGCCTTCATATTTCTTAGCCAGCGTGAGTTCAGTGTGGTTCTGGTTAAAAATGAATGCATCATCATGAAAGCTGAGCTTTCATTTAGGTGTGCAGATGTTGAAGAAAGAAAGGGCAAATTAACCTCAGGACAGCAAAAAGGAGAAAAACAACAAAGATTTATTTTATCTGCAAGAATAGCAGAGATTATGATCTAATGGTGCTTTTCTGTGTTCCCAAAAGCAGACTTCAAGCAAGCACATACAAGTCAGTGTTTAGGGGCCCTTGTGAGGATCCTGCACATCATCACTCAAAACAAGTAATTCATCTAAAAGTAACACAAACAGCTGGGATTCAAAGCTACTCTAAATGTTGTTTACATCAGGTGGGAGAGTGGGAGAGTTAACTGATGCTAATTAAATGAATCAATGGCACCTTGAGCACTACAGCTGAATGTTTTGAGATAAAGAGAGATTCTGAAGGATCGCCAGGTCAGGTCAGTGAAAATACAGCTGGTGATAATATGAAATATACAAGCAGTGACCACAAAAAAGTATTTGGAAAATTTAGCCACACTTAAAAAGTATCACATTTTGAAAAGAGATAGCATACACACTTCATAAGCAAAACTTTTTTTTTTTTCCTTTTCATTTTTTTACGTTTTAACACCACACACACACACACACACACACACACACACACACACACACACACACACACACACCCGTCCAAAAGTTCGATGCAAGTTTTTTTTTTTTTTTGTTAAGAAGCACAACTGTTTTCAACATTGATAATAATAAGAAATATTTTTTAAGCTGCAAATCAGCCTATTAGAATGATTTCTGAAGGATCATGTGACACTGAAGACTGGAGTAATGATGCTGAAAATTCAGTTTTACCATCACAAGCATAAATTATATTTTAAAGTATATTAAAATAAAAAACAGTTATTTTTAATTGTAATTATATTTCCCAATATTACTGTTTTTGTTCTGATGTTTGATCAAATAAATTCAGTATTGGTGAGCATTCTTTTCAATAACATTTAAAAAAAAATTATACTAATCTCAAATTTGTGAATTGTAGTGCATATATTATTAGTATTTGGGCACTGTGGTTGTCAAACATTGGTAAAAAAAAAAAAATCACCTTGATTTCAGTGTGAAGGTTTAAAAGTAAAAGAAAAATTGCTAAAATAATAATAATAATAATTCTGAGAAAAGCTCTAAGCATCATAAGTTTTCACTTGGTTTGATATTTTGCTATCTAAAGAACGACATTCAGACATTTAAGTGTCCAAAAGTGTTTTTTGAGGCCTCTTTTACCTCTGCGAACAACTAAACGTTTTAGTCTTTACTTACACTGCCACCTTGTGGTTGAAAACCAATCAATCCTAAAAATCCCAACAGCTCTAGGGCTCCTTCTTTTGGCAGAACAAGAAGAAAAGCTCCACTCAGATATGTTATGAACTCTGTAAATGCAAGTAAACACTAATTATACACTGAATAAACAACTGTAAGCTGAAAGATTCATTGCGTTGTGTTTTCACTCTGCTGACTATAGACTATACAAACATGTCAGAAAGCGTGAAGGGCGAATGCTGAATATAAGAACCAGGAGGCACTGCGATAGAGAACTACATCACAAAAATTCTTCCATACTACAAGACGAGTACAATATTTTGTCCTGCATAATTACAAGTATATAAAGACACTATTTAAAAGGACATGACAGATCCATTGATGTGTTAAACACGTCTAGTTGGCCACGACTAAAGCCGCAGGATAACACAAACCAGAGACCAAATGAAACTTTCGTTGGCTGAACACTAGTGTCTTAATTGAACACATGCATGCTTTTATTTTGTTGCATAAGATAGGGGAGGGGAAAAAAAGAAATATAAAAAAAAATATATCTTATTTTTGCCTAAACTAAAGCATGTCAAATGGTCCTAGAGAATAAACGTTCAGCAAGTGATTGCATAACTTCAGTGAAGCCATGTGTTTTCCACATAGATGAGGATGGGTATTCTTCAAATATTCAACAAGCTTACAAAGAGGAGAAAAAAAAAAAACTGAGGCCTTGTGAAATCATTTATCACTGAATAAATATGTGTAAGGCCAAAATGCTCAGCATGGCCAAAGATACAAAAAGGCAGGATTAATTTATCAGTGTCCTATTGCCCTGCAGTAGAGTTGATGATTTATTGTTTTAAATTACTGAAGTGCTCAAGCACCACATGGATGAAGTGAATGCTACCGCTAGCCAGCTTGAGCAGGATGTAACTTAATAAGTAGTGAAACTAAAATATTTTTAAATCAATCAAAAACCAGAAATAATCAAAAACACAACCATCAGGTTTTTCTTCATCTTTACCTGTTGTTCTAAGGTGTTGACATTCTCATCCTGTCTACTCTCATGCATTGAAATGGAGCAAGCCTTAGGGTCTGGGTCTTAAAAGGACTGTTCTTTTCTCTCCCTTTTGTTGTGCCAAAACCATATGACTTTCTTTCTTCTATGGAAAACAAAAGGAGATATTTAGTAGACTGTCCAAGCTGCTCTTTTCCATACGTGATCAATAGCTGTCAAGCTCCAAAATGAACAAAAATCCCCTTAAAAAGTATCATAAAAGTAGTCCAACTTTTGCACTAAGTCTTATGAAGTCATATGATAGTTTTGCCAATTTAAAGGGATAGTTTGCCCAAAAATGAAAATTCTGTAACAATTTTCTTTACTCTGTGGAGCACAAAACATGTGGATACACTGTTCATAATTTTGGGGTCAGTAATAAAAAATTTTTAAAAATTTAAAAAAAGAGAGAAAGAGAGAGAGAGAGATTGTTACAAAAAGTTCTATTTCAGATAGAACATAGTTATTTTCAAATTGTAATAATATTTCTCAATATTGCCGTTTTTATTGTATTTTTGATCAAATAAATGCAACCTTGGTGAGCATAAGAGACTTCTTTCAAAAAAATCTTAACCCAAACTTTTCAACAGTAGTGTATTTTAAAAAATGTGTTTTTAAAAAGTATTTTAATTAAGTCAAAGTTAATGGGATCCAAAACAACAACTTTCTTTGTATGAAAAAAGAAAAAGAAAGATGTTTTTCAAAATGTTCTTTGTCCCTTTAAAGGGTGCGTTCCAAACGGGATATATCGGGATATATATACTTCGGAGTGAAAACAATCATGGCCGCCATATTGAATGGGTCGTTCCAAACTAAAGTGCTCAAATCTGGCCACTTCAAAGGGTACAACTTCGGGCCCCCATGATCCTTTGCACAGGGAAGTTGTTTGACGTCACAGAATAGGTACAGGAGGTTAGGAGTTGAGAAGGGTCTGGCTGCAGACCATGGAGGAGTGGAGCTCCACTTTTGAACAGAAAATAAGTCACCTCCACTTGTGTTTTACTAACGTCTACACCTACCCCAACCCTAAACCTACCCTTTACAATAATGCATATACTTGTTTTACTAACGTCTACCCCAACCCTAAACCTACCCTTTACAATAATGCATATACTTGTTTTACTAACGTCTACACCTACCATAAACCTACCCTTACAATAATGCATATACAGTAATTAAATGACACAATATTGATGTGCACATGCCCAGCGGCCATAGCTGAAGCTAGCTCCACTAGTGGAGGTGACATATTTCCTGTTTGAGAGAGGAGCTCCACTCACCCCCTCAGGCTGCAGCCAAACCCTATTGTAGGAGTTCGATTTTACCTATAAATGTATGTACAGTATTTTTCTATACTACTGTAATATTTATACGAGTTAGATTTGGTACATTATTATGGTCAAAATGACACTGTACTTCAACAAAAATACTTTACAGCTCCCTTTCTCAGTTCATTCAAATGTTTCAAATACATAGACACAATATGCATTATATTTAAAGTAAAAGACCGTCAGTAGTTTATAATGTTACTACAGTAAATTATTGTGTATTAATACAAAGAGTAAATGGGTGGAAAAAGATGAAGGCGCCTCCCTGTTTGTCTCGTTAAGATGACGCTGAAGTGCGTTCCAAAAAAATACTTTTTTTGACCCCTACACCCTTCATCCCTTTGAAGCTCTCACTCCGGATGGTAAACCCTTTGAAGGGATTAGGGCATAGGGATGAGCCCTATGTAACGCAGGGATAGAGCGCCTCAGAGATGACATGTTTTTGTAGGCCAACCCGGAAGTTAGCAGCGCACAGGTTCCCTCGAAATAAGCTCTGTGTTTAACAAAGGGTTATGACACTTATACGCTTTGTCTATCAAGATCATCTTTACTAGTAAACACAACATTTATACATTTTGAAGCCTAAATAAAGTCGTCAGATATAAAAAGCTAACAGTAGGCTATAAACGGACTACAGCACACCATGGTCGCGGATCAACGTTGTCACCACCAAGCTTCTTCAAACTGTATTTAAAAAACAACTTTATTTAAAAACATGCTCACTGATTATGATCTGCACTGTGTATGAATACTTATCCACTTTTTCATGAGAAATGCTGTCCAAAAGTCCTGTTTGTCATGATGACGTCTAAAGTCCCCGCCAAAGGAAGTAGTCCCTTTTAGCAACTTGTTAGCAACCGCCATTTTTAAGACACAATAAAGGTTTAAAAATAAAAATGACAAGCAGGTTATAACTGGTATGTTTTATGTCATAGATCAAAACGTGAAAGTATTTAGAGGCTTTGTTAACCACAGACCTTATTTCAGGATATTTAGCAAAAACCCATTCAAAAAACCCATAGACTTCAGGGCGATGAAACCGGAAGTCCTAAATGCTAACTCACTTCCGGGTTTTGCATACAAAAACACATCATCTCTGAGGTACTCTATTATCCTGAACACAAGCATTCGTTTCATGCATCATAGAATGGAAGAGAGGCTCTCAGGAGAGTGCATAAACGTCACATCCTTTTGATTTTCCCGGCAAAAACGTAACATAAAAATCAGTCCACAAACTTTCATAGACAATCTATGAAGTCAGGAAAAGTCTCCTTTTTTAAATTTTGTTACAAGCTGTTCACACTTTGGCAATAAAAAAAGTGATTAGCACAAGAACATTCTTACAAATAGCCCCTTTAAGCCCTCAAATCCTGTTTGGTAGCTTTAGTCAACATTGGCTTTCATTGTATGGAAAAGAACAGCTTATTTAGCTACATAGTTATGATAGTTTGTGTTTTACACCTTGCTGGGTTTGAACCAACATTCAATCACTTACCAGCCCAAATCTTTAACCACTGGGCCATATTTCTCCATTATAAATTTCTCAGAAACTAGAGCAAAACATTAAAAATGAAACATCTGCATCTGTTTTATTTGTCAAAGGTGCTGTGGATGTTGGTTATTGACAGGGTCCTTATGACAGGCCTGCTTCTTTCACTTAGATAGACGTCATTGATGACTAAGTCTGTGAGCAGTTCCAGGTCTGTAGCACCTCAGGAAACATTCCTGTGCTCTGTGGTCTAACATCACAGTATTACTATTCTGTTGAGTGTTTTCCAATATTTGTAGGAACTGCTTGTGGGGATGTACTGGCATATACACGCATTTCACATACTGCACAGGTCAAAAGAACATGGTTTAAGCTTTTTGTAAGCAAAGCAATTAAGATATTAATTAACATATGTCACGTGTTCATTTTAAATAGACGCATTCAAAACTAATATAAAAATAAGCCATTGACCTGTGGGGTTGCTCATTCAATTTGCTCGTATTTGATCATAAGGTGTCTTCATGTTTTTTTTCTATTTTCCATGAGTGCAACATCACTAGTTCCTGAATAAAACACAGAAGGATTTAAGGCTCATTAATCTTATAAAATTCCACGTTGTCTAAGATTGGGTTTTATTTCTGTTATTTCCAGCTAAGTTATTTTGTTTAGTGCCAAAGTCCTTTAAAGAGCACTTGACCTGTTTGCATGCCAGCTTGCCTTTACACGAGCCAGTGGCACTCTGTTACAAGACAGTTAACGACATTTTGGATACTCATACAAGTATAAGAAAGGGCTATTTAATGCACAATGACATTTGGTGCTTGTACACCAAATGATGTCATACTGTACACATTGACAGCTTAAAGGTTTTCCTTTTGATATCATGCAATAAAGTAGAAGTCTGCATTCAAAAAAGATGTAATATATGATAAGACAGACAGACAGACAGAGAGATAGATAGATAGAACGATAGATAGAACGATAGAACGAGCGACAGATAGATAGATAGACAGAACGACAGATAGATACATATGGCTAGACACAGAGACAGACAGATATGATAGCCAAATAAGAATAGATAGATAGATAGACGGATGGAAAGACAGACAGACAGACAGACAAATAGATAGATAGATAGATAGATAGATAGATAGATAGATAGATAGATAGATAGATAGATAGATAGATAGATAGATAGATAGATAGATAGATAGAGAAACGGATAGACAGACGGATGGAAAGACAGATATATAGACAGACAGACAGACAGATATGATAGCCAAATAAGAATAGATAGATAGATAGACGGATGGAAAGACAGACAGACAGACAGACAGACAGACAGACAGATAGATAGATAGATAGATAGATAGATAGATAGATAGATAGATAGATAGATAGATAGATAGATAGATAGATAGATAGATAGATAGATAGAGAAACGGATAGACAGACGGATGGAAAGACAGATATATAGACAGACAGACAGACAGACAGATAGATAGATAGATAGATAGATAGATAGATAGATAGATAGATAGATAGATAGATAGATAGATAGATAGATAGATAGATAGATAGATAGATAGATAGATAGATAGATAGATAGATAGATAGAGAAACGGATAGACAGACGGATGGAAAGACAGATATATAGATAGACAGACAGACAGACAGACAGACAGACAGACAGACAGATAGATAGATAGATAGATAGATAGATAGATAGATAGATAGATAGATAGATAGATAGATAGATAGATAGATAGATAGATAGATAGATAGATAGATAGATAGAGAAACGGATACACAGACAGACAGACAGACAGATAGATAGATAGATAGATAGATAGATAGATAGATAGATAGATAGATAGATAGATAGATAGATAGATAGATAGATAGATAGATAGATAGATAGATAGACGGATGGAAAGACAGACAGACAGACAGACAGACAGACAGACAGATAGATAGATAGATAGATAGATAGAGAAACGGATAGACAGACGGATGGAAAGACAGATATATAGACAGACAGACAGACAGACAGACAGACAGACAGATAGATAGATAGATAGATAGATAGATAGATAGATAGATAGATAGATAGATAGATAGATAGATAGATAGATAGATAGATAGATAGATAGAGAAACGGATAGACAGACGGATGGAAAGACAGATATATAGATAGACAGACGGATGGAAAGAGAGATATATAGATAGACAGACAGACAGACAGACAGACAGACAGACAGATAGATAGATAGATAGATAGATAGATAGATAGATAGATAGATAGATAGATAGATAGATAGATAGATAGATAGATAGATAGATAGATAGATAGATAGAGAAACGGATACACAGACAGACAGACAGACAGATAGATAGATAGATAGATAGATAGATAGATAGATAGATAGATAGATAGATAGATAGATAGATAGATAGATAGATAGATAGATAGATAGATAGATAGATAGAGAAACGGATAGACAGACGGATGGAAAGACAGATATATAGATAGACAGACAGACAGATAGATAGATAGATAGATAGATAGATAGATAGATAGATAGATAGATAGATAGATAGATAGATAGAGAAACGGATAGACAGACAGACAGACAGACAGATAGATAGACGGATGGAAAGACAGACAGACAGACAGACAGACAGACAGATAGATAGATAGATAGATAGATAGATAGATAGATAGATAGATAGATAGATAGATAGATAGATAGATAGATAGATAGATAGATAGATAGATAGATAGATAGATAGATAGATAGATAGATAAGCGGATAGACAGACGGATGGAAAGACAGATATATAGATAGACAGACAGACAGACAGACAGACAGACAGACAGACAGACAGACAGACAGACAGACAGATAGATAGATAGATAGATAGATAGATAGATAGATAGATAGATAGATAGATAGATAGAGAAACGGATAGACAGACGGATGGAAAGACAGATATATAGATAGACAGACAGACAGACAGACACAGACAGACAGACAGACAGACAGACAGACAGACAGACAGACAGACAGATAGATAGATAGATAGATAGATAGATAGATAGATAGATAGAGACACGGACAGACAGACAGACAGACAGACAGACAGACAGACAGACAGACAGACAGACAGATAGATAGATAGATAGATAGATAGATAGATAGATAGATAGATAGATAGATAGATAGATAGATAGATAGATAGATAGATAGATAGATAGAGAAACGGATAGACAGACGGATGGAAAGAGAGATATATAGATAGACAGACAGACAGACAGACAGATAGATAGATAGATAGATAGATAGATAGATAGATAGATAGATAGATAGATAGATAGATAGATAGATAGATAGATAGATAGATAGATAGATAGATAGATAGATAGAGAAATGGATAGACAGACAGACAGACAGACAGATAGATAGACGGATGGAAAGACAGACAGACAGACAGACAGACAGACAGACAGACAGACAGACAGACAGATAGATAGATAGATAGATAGATAGATAGATAGATAGATAGATAGATAGATAGATAGATAGATAGATAGATAGATAGATAGATAGATAGATAGATAGATAGATAGACAGACAGACAGACAGATAGATAGATAGACAGACAGACAGACAGATAGAACGATAGATGTAAGGAAAGACAGACAGACAGACAGACAGACAGACAGACAGACAGACAGACAGATAGATAGATAGATAGATAGATAGATAGATAGATAGATAGATAGATAGATAGATAGATAGATAGATAGATAGATAGATAGATAGATAGATAGATAGATAGATAGATAGAGAAACGGATAGACAGACGGATGGAAAGACAGATATATAGATAGACAGACAGACAGACAGACAGACAGATAGATAGATAGATAGATAGATAGATAGATAGATAGATAGATAGATAGATAGATAGATAGATAGATAGATAGATAGATAGATAGATAGATAGATAGAGAAACGGATAGACAGACGGATGGAAAGACAGATATATAGATAGACAGACAGACAGACAGATAGATAGATAGATAGATAGATAGATAGATAGATAGATAGATAGATAGATAGATAGATAGATAGATAGATAGATAGATAGAGAAATGGATAGACAGACAGACAGACAGACAGATAGATAGACGGATGGAAAGACAGACAGACAGACAGACAGACAGACAGATAGATAGATAGATAGATAGATAGATAGATAGATAGATAGATAGATAGATAGATAGATAGATAGATAGATAGATAGATAGATAGATAGATAGATAGATAAACGGATAGACAGACGGATGGAAAGACAGATATATAGATAGACAGACAGACAGACAGACAGACAGATAGATAGATAGATAGATAGATAGATAGATAGATAGATAGATAGATAGATAGATAGATAGATAGATAGAGAAACGGATAGACAGACGGATGGAAAGACAGATATATAGATAGACAGACAGACACAGACAGACAGACAGACAGACAGACAGACAGACAGACAGATAGACAGATAGATAGATAGATAGATAGATAGATAGATAGATAGAGAAACGGATAGACAGACAGACAGACAGACAGACAGACAGACAGACAGACAGACAGACAGATAGATAGATAGATAGATAGATAGATAGATAGATAGATAGATAGATAGATAGATAGATAGATAGATAGATAGATAGATAGATAGATAGATAGAGAAACGGATAGACAGACGGATGGAAAGACAGATATATAGATAGACAGACAGACAGACAGATAGATAGATAGATAGATAGATAGATAGATAGATAGATAGATAGATAGATAGATAGATAGATAGATAGATAGATAGATAGATAG